>NW_015150972.1:438353-466662 GCF_000732505.1 Cyprinodon variegatus | reverse complement strand
TCATGTCCTGATAGCACAGACTCTGAACTACAACAATCAAAAAGCGTTATTTTCGAGAAAAACGAGCCGTTCTCTGAGCTGGATGTATTACATTGATCTCTATGCACAGGCAGGGGCCAGGCGAGTGGTTAGGGACCGTCTGCAAATGGTAAAACAACAGAAAAAGGTTGCAAATAAAAATCAATAACTCCACTGCCATAAAGTGCAGAGACTCCAACATCACCACAAACACCAAGGGGCTCTTGTTGATCGCACTACAACAGCTGTTTTTGAAAAAATACACTTTTTTTTATTTTTTAGAACTTGTTATTGCTAATAACCATTAATATCATCCTTTTTTGATCAATAGCTCTGTGATTATATAGTGAAGGCTCTCCAAAATCACCACACACATCAAGGGACTCCAGATGAACATACTACAACTGCTGCTTTTGAAAAAGACACCTTTACTTATTTTTTTTTAGAATTTTCCTTTGTTATTAACCATTAATATCATCCTATTTTGATCAATAGCTCTGGGATTATATAGTGAAGGCTCTCCAAAATCATCACACACAGCAAGGGACTCGAGATGAACATACTACAACTGCTGCTTTTGAAAAAGACACCTTTACTTATTTTTTAGTTTTGGGAGAAAGTTTCCTGCTTTCTCTCTTTCTGTGCTTCAGTTTGAAGATGGGCTGGTACTTGCTGTGATGTCACCCCACTCCTGTGAGAACATTCATCCCACCCGCAGCATGCACCGCCAGCTCCAGGAAAACAGAAGGAAGGAGCGTTACGCAGGACAATGTGACATCAGAGGCGCCACTTGGTTCAGATGTTGTTCTGTATGCCTGGGAATATGTGGGGGTGCGAAAACTATGTTCAAGGGACTCCTGTGCAAAAACTGCTATTTTTGGAAATCAGTGTTTGCAGCTTTGGAATCGTATGTCGGATGCGCCCTGTTTGTTCTTATCAGGAGCTTTGCGCACAGCGGAGCAACGATCTGTAACGACGCAGCAACGCGCGCCCAGCTTTTGTTGTTTTAGAAGGAGGGTAAACATACCCAAAATGGTCCTAAAGAACAGTTTAGAGCAAGGATGGATTTAATGGATTTAAATGTGGTGCTGGAAAACGTTTCCAGGGATGTCAACGCCACCGACGCACCGCTTTCACTACCGCACACAGAGACAGCCACGTCGCTCATCATACTTGTGGTTATTGTTATGATTTCGGTGACTATTGTGGGAAATGTGTTAGTTATTGTTGCGGTTCTGACCAGCAGGGCACTGCGTGCGCCACAGAACCTTTTCCTGGTCTCCCTGGCATCTGCGGACATCCTGGTTGCCACGCTGGTCATCCCCTTCTCCCTAGTCAATGAGGTGATGGGTTATTGGTACTTTGGAAGTACTTGGTGCGCCTTCTACCTGGCTCTGGATGTGCTGTTCTGCACATCATCCATCGTGCACCTGTGCGCCATCAGCCTGGACCGCTACTGGTCGGTGACAAAGGCTGTGAGCTACAACCTGAAGAGAACCCCAAAGCGCATCAAGTCCATGATCACTGTGGTGTGGGTGATATCTGCCATCATCTCCTTCCCCCCTCTCCTCATGACCAAACACGATGAGTGGGAGTGCGAGCTGAACGACGAGACCTGGTACATCCTCTCCTCCTGCTTGGTGTCCTTCTTCGCTCCGGGTCTCATCATGATCCTGGTTTATTGTAAGATCTACAAAGTGGCCAAGCAGCGCTCCTCCACTGTGTTCGTGGCCAAGAACGGCCTGGAGAGAGAGCCTTCCCAGTCAGAGACCTGCTTTGCCAGAAAGGACCGGTTTGAGGTGGAGAGTCCCAGCAGCCAGAGCTCCGGCAGCCACCAGCAGAGGCAGGGGGAGCTGGATGACATCGACCTGGAGGAGAGCTGTTACTCTTCGGACACCAAGTCCCGCCACCACCGCTTCACGAAGCGCAGGAAGGTGGAGGGATCGGACTGCTGCCCGCCGCAGAGCTGCCGTCTCTCCTGGGCTTCGGCCCGCGCGTCACAGCCATACCCGGAGCAGAAGAACCCCGCTGAGAGAAAGCAGCTGGCTGCTGCCAACAAGACTAAAGTGGCCCAGATGCGGGAGAAACGTTTTACATTCGTGCTGGCGGTGGTGATGGGGGTGTTTGTGCTCTGCTGGTTCCCCTTTTTCTTCACTTATAGCCTCCACGCGATCTGCAGGAACAGCTGCACCATCCCTGACGCACTTTTCAAACTTTTCTTCTGGATTGGCTACTGCAACAGCTCGGTGAACCCCATCATTTACACCATTTTTAATAGAGACTTCAGGAAAGCTTTCAAGAAAATTATATGTAGAACTTCAAAGCGAACATAAAATGTTATTTTTTTATGTTTAGCTTGCGTATTCATTGACATGTGATTTGGAAATGTGTAGAGAGACATCATCAAGCTTTTCTCAGCCAATAATGGTTTTTCTTTGAGGTCCAACCTGCCAATAAAAAAACAAAACAAAAACAAAAAAAAACACAAAAAAAAACACATGGAATGATGAAGCTCGCATTGGAAGTGAAAATGATCAAGTTACTTGAATCAGTTTGAGGTTTGTAAATTTACAGAGATCCACTGATCTGGCCTTTTCTGCCTCATTGATTTCCAATTTTCTTTTAGAACTCTCCTCTGATTCCAATTTAGTCCTTTTCTGAATTTTTTTTATAATCATAGGATAAACACTTAAAAACATATCAAATACTATAAATTCTTAAATGATATAAAGATGTTTAATCATACATCAGTGGCAGTTCTAGACAAAAATGTACCAGGGGGCCAGGAGGGGGCCCGCATGTTTCCATGGGGGCCCAGAAAATTATGAAATAAAAAACAGAGCAAAGGATTCAAATATAGTAAGATAGCTGCATGAAGTGAAATTTCTATTCAATTAGGTTCAATTAAAATTCTATGTCTTATTAGGTCAATATACATTCATAATTCATAAGTTAAAACTACAGTTTTCTATAAAATTTGAATTAGAACTCAAGAAAAACTCATAAATTCAGCTGTAAAAATTCAAGTATTTTTAAAATTTGTTTTGAAAAAAAAAACAAAAAAACATTTAGAAGATGAAAAACCGGGATCCTATCTCAATTCCACCGAAGCTATCACCTTATTTTTTTAGATAATTAAACAGAATTTGTAAAGAAAAAAAAAATGAAATAGATCCAAAGGACCTATCAGCAACCATGTCTGTTTCAATGCATATCATCATTCGAATTTCTTTGAGTATTATGTCTTTAGTACAGGGGCCAGGACATGGTCTACAGAGGCACTGGCCCCCTTTGGCCCCTGTCTAGAACCACCGATGTCATACATACCAACACATCTGGTAAAAATGAGATGATCCCATTTATGCATCAAAGCGCATACAAACTTGAAGCCCCTTAAATTATTCATTCAATTTTGAAAACAATCTTTTATGAAATACAAGGCTGAACTTCAAGCACTGATATATTTTGTTATTGTGTCCCACTCAACCCCCTCATATGAATTTTGTATGAAAATACAATAAACAGGCCTTTTTTCTATTAGAATGTACTAAAAGATAGTTGCATCACTATCCTTTTGCAGCATGTTATTCTAACATTAATATTTCTTTATACTTCAGTAAAAAAACATCAAAGTTTATGCTGTTTAGACCAATGCTTTTAATGGCTAAAAATGGGCGAATTTTTATTTGCATTCCCTTAATTGATAGGGAGGGAAATTACATGTATTTTGTAGGACCCATTACCCATCTGCCTTTTCCTTGCTGATATCTGTTTTACATTTTCCTTTGTGTCTAAACTTTGGATGGATGTCTATTGTTTAAGAAAGTGCTTCAATTCTTAGAAAATGGAAGAGCTCACATTAAGATGAAATTTGGATCTCCCTCCCCCTCGACTGTTAGCGTTTTTTTTTTTTTTTTTTTTTTTCCATCAAGGTCTGACAACCTATTCTGATTTTTAAGTGTTTTTCTTTTGGATTTTTTACAACAAATACAAAAATGCTGCAACCAATTCCATTTATATTAGATATGATTCACCTTAAACACTTATTTGACTTATTCTTTCTTTCTAAAATACTAAATTAAAGTTCATGATGTTGTGATTGGTGGTTTTAGACATTAAACAGAGGGAGCTCTCTTTATTATCATTGATGGAAAGAAAAAATACCCGATTTTTTTAGCATTTGATCTTCTTGTCATCAAATAAACTTTTTATGGCCAATGCTAATTTGCCAATTCCAATTTGAACCTATCCTTAATTTTCTTTTTTCCTAAAGGAAGTTCTGCAGGTTCTTAGACCTAAAATTCCCTCTCTCTGTTGTTGTAAAGACATTATACATTATGGAAATACTGCCGATACAATGACAGATATATCAATGTTTCTAATATTCTACAGAGTTCCATACATAAAATTAAAGAAAAATGTGAAAGTTGTTACAAAGGAATTACAAGCTTCTTCCAATATGTTGTGTTTATCAGATGATTTTTAAACTTGAAAAGTGCTTCAAAGTAAAAGCTACTGGCCTGTGTTTACTTCTCCAGTTTACTTATGTAGCACTAATTTACAACACGTCTCAAGGCACTTTATACAGTCAACTCAGTCAAACCAAACAAATTTCAAATCTATTAAATATATTCCAGATGATCATAGGTATCAAACAATGCAGTCAAGTTCTGTTTATTGTTCAAATTTGTTTAAAAGTTTTATGTAAACTTAAACTCAGCTGAGTTCGTTAAGTCACTGACACACAGCATTCATTCCTGGATGAACATGTAGCAACTTTAAACAGTTGCTTCCATTTTGACTTTGCAGCAATCCCACATGAGGGATTGCATTTATAGACTGATGGTAGAGGAAGCGTCAATGTTTGATCCATTTTATAAAAGAAGGAAACCGATAATGTTCAGTATTTGAGCTGGTAATCATCGATCAGAGCCATTTCAAGGGAACAAGGTCTGATTGTTTCGTGCATTTCTAAAAATGTGTTACTGTAACTTATTGGCCCAGTGTATAGCTGCCTTGTCATTTTCCTGTACCTATACTGAAAAAAAATCCAATGCACTGTATATACATTTAACTGTCTATGAATAAAATGTATTTAATGGAGTATATGTATCATTAGTTAATAGCTACTTAATACTTATTTTTATGCTGCACTATCTATGAGTAGACATAGTTTATTAAAGGTAATTTATCCAACAAAAACCCTTACAGTGGGTTTGTACAGAACACAAGCAGAACATATTTGGAGTAAAAATGCAGTAGCACTGATTCAAATTCCAGCACTGGTGGGGGGTTCACAGTGAGAGCTCTGTGTTGTCATAAATACCAAAATAATCCTCACCATCTTTAACTGCAAGCCTGGCAAAAAGCAGGCTTGAATGTATGTGTCTGGAGGAAGGAAGTAGAAGTACAGTAAACTGCCTCAGCCTGAGGCTAATTTATAAAGGTGCATCACTCTCTTTGTTTATGCAAGCCACCTCAGCCAATTCCGTGCCGGAAAAAGTCAAACTTATGTAAGAGTCTTTTCTCACCCGCTTACCACGCCATCACACTGCCTCATGCAAGAACAATGTTCAGACATGAGGCCCGTGAGTGCAAAAATGAAATGCAGACATTTTCACATTTGATGTCCTCGAAGCAGCTTAATATTTTGCCAGTAAATATTTAACCAGCTTTAAGGTCTCATCTCTTCCATGAAATCATCATGATGGGTGGGTTTTAATATTCTGGATTTATATATCTATATTAATATTTTAAATTCTTTGCTCCTCTGCAAGATATTCACATATACTTCCTTTGAAAAAAAAACAAATTTTTTAACCAGCATGAAAAGATTTATACTGTTATAACTAAGTGCATTAAAAGGACATAATGTGATTTAAATATTTAAATTTAATAACACTTTTTATCTGTGTTCAGTTCAAAATATCACTGGTTTCTGATGTAAAGTCCCATGATTCCCTGGGAAAGCAATACTTAAAGAGGAAGGCTGACCACTTCCATATCACTACCATTGTCTACATGTTGCTGCTGAGGAAAATAACACTATTTATATCCTACTAGGAATGTCTTTAAAGCACCGCTACAGCTCAGTGGCGCCTCGCCAAAGATAATCAAGCCGTCTTAAGGGTGTTGTGCCTGCAAAGATATCTTTTAAACGTTTTCCCTGAAGTATGTTCATATTCAGGAGATTTTTTAAGAATATATCAAGGAAAGGTGGTGAAGGTGGCTGCATGTTTCCTTTGCTTTTTTTTTTTTCTAATAAAGATTTAAAAGTAAGAGGGGGCATTTGGCTGATTTGAGGAAGGAGACTTAATCTCTAAGGGGTTTCACTAACTCTTGAAACAAATGAAATGTCTGTGTGGATCCACGCAGGATGGAGTTAAATTAGAGCCTTCATCTACCTTGAGCAGGAAAAAAAAGGCAATGTTTAATTGTCTGTAACTTACTGAGATGTTATTGTAGGCTTGTTGTCACCTTATTTCTCCAGAGGATGCAGTTATCAATTATTGTGTAATTTACCCAGGTGGAATATGTTTACATAAAGAGTCATTTGTAATTTTCTTACCAATCGTACACTGATTAGTATTCGACAAGACACAAAGCTCCCTTGTTGGATCCCACATCTCGGTTCAATTCTCTTTCTAATCAGCAGCTCCAGTGCAGTAGGTACAGGTCACATCTCTTCAGAAACAAACTTGCCTTCAGTATGTTGCTCCCATTTTGTTTTAGAGGTTAAAAATGTGTCTTCAGGAATGGTTTTCAATGCATTGGACAGCTGTTCAATATGTTTTCCTGCGTCTTACTTCCATGCAGGCCACGTTATTGGGTTTTATGCAGTTCTATTTACTGGCCAAACAATACTGGGGATGCAGAGCACACAGAGAATCCTTCATCACATACTTCTATGATATGAGATCCATGGAAAAAGTATATTGATAACAACTGCCGACTAGTATAAGGGTTAAAACTTCTGATTTATCTAACAATTCTGTTCAGATTATTGGTAAGAAATTTGAAACAAGATGATTTCAGTATTGGAGGACAAAAAAATGATCTAACTTGTGTAAAAAAGTAATCACTCTCCTTTTAGATTACAGATTACTGTGGATTAAATGTTAAAATGAACTTTATATCAGGGTCTTATTTCTGTTTTACCCAATAGAATCAGAGACTATTTTAACATGCCAGATGATATGAAGTAGTGTAAAATACCTCCGAAATCAACACATCTGTCCCCAATTTAAGGAAAAACAAACACAGGAAATAAGGAAAATTACTGATATCTATTGACTTTATTCTCCTCAGTTAAGTCTACAGTATGTCAGTGATTCTCAAATAGAAAGAAAGGAGAATTGCAAAAAATGATATCCATGAAAGAACATTGAGCTAAAAACCACCAAATAAACAGAAAAAACAAACAAAAAACAAAGGGCTGTTTCACAAAACCAATCCAGCGGATTGAGCTGGGTTTTTTCTGGCTTATTAAAGCTTAGACCAGGCATCACAACAGCGTGAACACCTACAGTAAGTTACATTAATGATTTATTGAGAATAACAAGGAACTGGACAGTTTGCTATAATTGACACTCTGGGGTGGTGTTACTGGGCAATGATCGTAAACACAGCAGCCTGTCCACCTCCAAATGACTTACAGTTACAAAATAAATGTGTCAGAGTAGCTTAGTTAAAGTCAAGATTATGATCTGCAGGGCATCACCTTAAATATGATGTAAATCTTTGCGTGTGACCGAATCAAATTCATTCTTAAAGGAGAGGGGGCGAAAATTTATCCACAGTGATGTAAACAACTCCAGTTGCCTGTTATGACCAACACATGATGGTAAGTTAAGGTCTAGAGTCAAAATTAATCTCTGCATAGGTTTATATATATATATATATATATATATATATATATATATATATATATATATATATATATATATATATATATATATATATATAACTTTTTTTAACATTGATTAGTAAACCTATTTCTCCTTGTTAACTTCAGTCAGACATCAGCATTTTTTATCCTTTAATAATCTATAGCATTTAATTAATAAGGAAGGAATTTTCCAAACCCCCGTAGAGGTTCTTAGTTAAATTGCACAATAAGTATGTTTTTATTTTTTAAAGCTGCAGCAGTCTTTGTAATTTGAGCTAATTAAACTGAAGCAAGAATAATACTAGTGACACACCTCTGAATGAATAAAAAAGGAAGGTTGGGACAACTAGATAAAGTGATCTAGGAAGATTTTGAACAGAAGAAAATTTTGAAGAACTTAAAGATGTTGAGAAAAGTGGAGGATTTGTCACTGTGCACAGCTTCAGCACAAAAAAAAAGGAAAATATTTGATGTCTGGATATTCAAAAACCAGCCAGTTTTAGAATGAAATCCATGGTTTTGTGATCTTTGGTCTTAATCTTATCATCTTAAGTAATTACTCATTGTTGCACTTTAGAATTAATAATAATTGTTGTTTATTGTGTCTAGAAAGTTCCTAGTTAAACTACATAGTTTACTCGTAGAATCAAATAGTGAATTGCAAAGAGATGAATGTTGACAGAATGAGCCCGACCAGACTGAGAAGATCAGACTTTACCTATTTTCTCAACATGAATATATTTAATTTCAGTTTAGTTGATTAATATAGTGCCAATTCACAGCACATAATCTCAAGACATTTTACGGAAACAATTCCATAGTAGCAAAAAGTTTTCTATCTAAGGAAACGCAGCTGGTTGCATCGACTTTGCAGGATATGCTCCTCCTGGATGAGCATGTGGTGACAGCAGATACAGTATTTGCTACTATCTTGCTGTTGACTCTATAGCAATCCCTCACACCGAGCATGCATGCAGCAAGAGTGGAGAGGAAAAGGTCATTTCTCACCTTTCTTAGGCTTATTGTGACTCCACAAGGAGAGAACTTGCACTGAGCCCCAGTCCGACGGACATCGACAGTTATGTTTATCTTCTTCCTTTTTCTAATGATTGCTCCAACAGTAGACCTTTTTTCACAGAGCTGCTTGGCGATTTCCCCATAGCCCTCTCCAGCCTTGTGGAGGTTTACAATTTTGTCTCTAGTGTCTTTGGTCAGCTCTTTGGTCTTGTCCACGTTAGTGGTTGGATTCTTACTGATTGCATGGGGTGGACAGGTGTCTTTACGCAGCTAACAACCTCAAACAGGTGCATCTAATTTAGGATAATACATGGAGTGGAGGTGGACATTTTGAAGGTAGACTAATAGTCTTTAAGGGTGCAGCTGTATCATACAAATAAATAGTTAAAAGAAATAAATATTGTGATTTCTGGATTTTATGTCTCTCACAGTGGAAATGCACCTACAATGCCAATTTCAGACCCCTCCATGATTTCAAAGTGGGAGAACTTGCAAAATAGGTGGGTGTTCAAATACTTATTTTCCTCACTCTATATCTAGGAGAGAAACGTGGCTAAACATTAAAATGAGGCTCAACCATTTAATCTCTATTCCAGGGTGTTGATGGCAGCAGCGCAGCTGATATTTCTCTCCAGGATGGTCTCACACCTAACAGGAATAGAGCAGATGAGAAACAGAGAGAACATAAACTTAGTAGGTTCAATAATATATATTATATAATTATAATTAATATATATATATATATATAATTGTTGTTTTTGCTTTCTTAGTTTGCGTTTTAAATATAATATACGTCCACCTCATTAATCAACTTCACTTGTGTTTCTATGAGTTAGCAAAAAAGTTTGATGCTTAGAAGGAGGTAAAGCTCTTCTGTGTCCTTCTACCTGCCAAACCCTCATCTAAAGGCTCAATAAGAACAGCAGGGCTGAGTGCTAACAGCTTAAACGATTGCCAGAGTGCAATGATGAAGTAAAGCTTTCACAAGCTATAGGAGAAGCGGAGAGTGATAGAGGTTTGGGTTCAGCCATGTTAGCGAGCTTATTTGTAGTCAGAAAAAAGACACATATAGATGCTTGGAGATGAGTCCAGCCCAGGAAAGATAGACGAAATGATGAAAGAGGCAGTTTCGGCTTCTTGTTGTCTTCTCCATTACTCTGTCCACCACTGCAGCATCTGTAGGTAATTGCTTTTTTCTGTTGTCTCCAACAAGATAAGGGCTGACGGCACAACAAGGCCAAAACTGCCGTTTATCCACTGACATATCTGGAGAAGGAGAGGCGCTTTGTCATTAGTGTAAATCAGATGGTGTCATGCTGAGGTGGAGCTGGGACTGGCTGTCTTCAGGCTAGTGCAACAGACTCTACTACACAGTGAGACAGGACCCGAGGTGGTAAAAGAAATCAGGAAAGTGCAGTAATAAGTTTGAAATGACACAGACTGGACTTTATCTAGACTAGAATCTCGTTATATACAGAGGAAATGTTTGTTCATTACTGGATTAGAGATCAGTTTGTCAGTTTTTAGATATTGAACTCCAGTAATACCTAATATAAGCATTACAATACAATGTTGTATGAGGTACACAGAGTAGGTTAAGGATGCTGCTGAACGTTTTCCAAGGAAATGCTTTGGTAGAAATTTTAATTTATTTTTTAAGATAACCCATTAATTTGATGTTACTGTTAAAACTGAAGTAACTTTATCTTTACATATGATTGAAAAATACAGCTGCCATCCTTATGGGTTTGATAAAAGCGGTTGAATATTGAAGCTAGCCTTTGTGCAGTTTTTTAAAAAGATATATAGTTACATAACATTTTTTGTTTCTTTTGAATATAGAACCAGAAGTACACAAAATTTCATCTGCAAAGACGATTGAACAGAAATCTCTTAAAGATCTGGTAGAAAACAGAATAGCTCTGAGCTTTATTATTGTTGAACTTTTGCTTTATAGAAAATACAGGTAGGATATTCATTTTATTAAACAGAAAACAGTCTACAGTGAAAGTATTCATGGATTGAACCAAAAACAAACCTCTTACTGTGTTTATTTGCCACTCAGCTCTATTATTTATTGCAAATTCAAATATGACTGGACCCTGTCTGCTGCCCTTTCAGTTTCAGAGGAACATTACAAAAATCCGCAACACAGGCTTTCTCTTTCTCCCCCTTAGTTTGATTCCAAACAAAAATTATTTGTAAAAGCTCTGCTTTAAACAGAAAAACATAGACAACTGCTTCTTGCTTCAAGAACTGTTAAACTATAATGACTTTTTCTAATTATCTACTTAGCATGTTTTGATTTGGCAGCAGATTAGTCAGAGAATTACTGCAGTGCCTGTATTCAAATACTAGCCTTACTGAGTATAGTGCTTTATGTCATCAAAGTTCTCACAGCAGGACGGACCAACTGCACCACCATGCTACAGTCTTGGTCTTCATAACTTTTACATAAATTTAAGATTTTTATTATTAATTATTTAGTGAAATTCATTCTGACAAGCAGATTTATTCAGCATGTTTTATTGCGTATCTCTCCTCACTGGAGAAGGGTAAAGGACACATCTTTCTCCATCTCCTGCGGTGAAGTAGAAAAATATAATGCATATTTTTGGATCACACTGCTTATTTTCTTGTATCACTTATTCTTGTCATCGTCTCTAAACACAGCACTCCGAAATGTGTTTGTCTATTTCCAGTGCTGACGCATATACCATTAATGGACACCTATGGCCTGTGATCTATGGGAACTTTGATATTTGAAAACAGGTAATAGGATGATGCTGCTGGAAGGCCATTAGGGTGTGATTACCGGACAGGAAGGGACACAATATAACATTATGGAAGTGTAAAAGTTTTAATGGGACAACTTTTCAAAGAACAGTCCTGCTATTTGAAATTATTTTAATCTACAATTGAAATGTCCTATGACTTTTTTCTTTATGTGTCAAAGACATGACAAGAAACAAAACATTTTAGATCTTCTTAGGCATAGAAGATTATTTGTACTGTTCTTCCCATCAAATTACAGTCCTTAAATGCATCCTGTTACCCGTCTTAGTTCTGATAAATAGCATGGGCGGCCGCAGATTCTCAATATTCTGCTTGTCAGGCCCTTAAGTACAGTAATGGATGAGATTCAGGCAGTGGCTGCATGGAACCGCAGCAGGAGGTGTTTTAATCATGCAAAAATCTCTTTTACACTCATCAGTTCTTCATTCAGAGTCCTGGTTGAATCACACACTCAATCATATACATATTCATATTTGTTTTTTTCATTATCCGTCTTGCATCTCTGTGGTTTGTTTTATTCTTCTGGGTTTTAAGTTGGTCATGGTAAACAGCAAATTCAAAATAACGACAAAAAAACAACAAGAAAAAATCAAAAAGGTCCAAATACCCGGTTCAATCCCCACAGCCTCCACTCTGGGTTCTGAGCAAGACCCTTAACCACACACAGCTCCCCGGGCGCCACACAATGGCAGACTTTTTTGTTAATACAAATACCCTTAAAGATTTTGTTATATAGAAGAAAGGAAGTGCTCGTCTAAACAGAACAAAAATATTTGTGAAAGCATAAAACTAATCTTTATCTAACTAATCCCCCGAAAAAGGAGGTAAACCTTAAATTCCTTTTAATTTGAACATGGTTTAATGAATCACCCACTGTTTTTTTTTTTTTTTTGTCTCCTTTCTGATAACTTCTCTATCATTTCTTATGGCTCTCCACATCTTTTTTCTTTATCTGTGGCTTTTGATTATACCGTAAACTGGTTGACTTCTCCTAAGGGTAACTGCGAGAATTTGACCTATGTGTATATGCATTCATGTGAATTTAGTGTTAGCAATATTAGCAGTTTATCATGATTCATTTACCATTGTTTCCCTGTCTTTTACTGTGTATCATTAGTAAAAATTACACCATCCACAAAGCTTAATGACTGTCTGCAAACGAGTCCCTGATTGATGGAATCCAGAGGTGTCAAGTAATGAAGTAAAAATACTTTGTTACTGTACTTAAATGTACTTTTTAGGTATCTATACTTTACTCCATTACTTATTTTCTTACTACTTCTTACTTCTACTCATTGCATTTTCCAGTAAGTATCTGTACTTTCTATTCCTTACATTTTTAAAACAAACCTTACTCGTTACCCTTGGCTTCGGTTTAATGTTTATAAATATCTATTTCACTTCATGTGCGCCATCCACTGCAGATCATTGGCTCCATCCACATTTAGTGAAAACTAGTGTAATTGGATGAGTCATATAACCCGAACACTCATTGGTTAGCTAAAGGAAATCCTCAGAAGCAAGCAGGTGTTCTTCAAACTGCAAACGTGAATTGTCTATGCCGTGCTACAATGTCGGATTCAGAAAAAGATGTCGAAATGTCTGAAAGGTCGGACACAGGTGAGAGCGTATCGGGAGATGGAGACGGAGACCAACAAGACCTCCCATCATCCTTGGTCCTATCTCAAAGAATTCTTGGAAATAGTCGAAAAATTGAGCTTTCAATTCATATAGTGGCATCTGGCTGTTTTTTTTAAAGGTAACTTTATACTTTTATACTTTTTTTTTTGTTGGAGCCAGGACGGCTAATTCTTTGATTGACGTTAATCTAGGAGGCAACTTTGTTTTTATGCTTTTCTGGTTGCAAAAAAGAGCCTACCTGAAAAAAAACAAGCTCCTTTTAAAGTCTGGGTATTCTGGAAGCTTTTTACTGAAGCCAAACACCAACACACACATTTAACATGAAAAAGTGAAAAAGTCAGATATCTGGGTAATGACGTATTTAAGTTTATGGATGACACCAAACAATCATTGATCTGAGTCAGGGAATGCGTCTGCATTAAGAAGAGAGGTGAGTTGGCTGCTCTGATGGATGGCTGAATATCTTTACACAGCTTTCCCATTAATGTGACAAAAAAAAAAAACAATGCACAAGGACGGTCATGATTGGAGCTTGCATGTTTGGGAAGATACACCGGGCCCCCTCAGCATCTGATTCTATTGGCAAATTTATATTTTAAAGCCCTTTTCCAGTTTCCCTGAGTGGACTCTCTGGAATGCTACTTAATTCTCTTGGGGGTTTTCACATGAAATATTTTCATTTGGCTTCCTTCTTTTCACATTCTTTTCCTTCTGTCCCAACTTAGGGTGGAAGATGGGTCTTAAATCTTTGAATCGGCAACTCAAAAAGCCCCTTCCTTTAGAAATATGATTGATAGCATTTTTTGTTTTCATCTTAATTCCTACAGATAAAGAGCTCATAGATTCCACCCTGCCAATAAATAGCATTCAGCTTAAGAGTAAAATTCTTCATGTCACGGAAGTATTATAATAATATTCTGAATTTTCTAGAAAACATTATTTTGACCATCTGACATTAATTTAAAGTAACCTTTTCAGTTTTATTTCAATATCTGTGTGTCATTTGTTTGATTAATCACATTGGTTTGGGAAAGAATGATCATTTTTAATCAGTTAGGGTTGTGATTTTGTTTTAGTTTTGTTGATAAAGCACAATAAATCAAGAGTCATTCTTCTGTTCTGAATGATTCAAGTCATACTACTATAAATCAATGTCCTCAGAATAAAATAAAAAAAAATGTTTGTGGACTGAGTTTCATTTTTTTTTTTAAAAAGTAATGATATCCCATGTTTTATGTTGATCCGCTTGATACAATGTCTGCAGAATTATTTTTTGTCCTCTTTGACTCTGCCTCATGGTTTAATATGCACTATTAATATAATAATAATATATTATTCTCTTATCAGTTTTTCAGTTTGCTGACACTGTTTTGTCTTGTTTTTTGTTTTGTTGTACTTGTTTACTGTTTTGCTATATTTTATTTTATTTTTTCTCTTTTTTGTCTTAACTCTGAAAATGCATAAATAAAATTAAAAAAAATAAATAAGAAAAA
Organism: Cyprinodon variegatus; assembly: GCF_000732505.1. Classification (NCBI taxonomy): domain Eukaryota; kingdom Metazoa; phylum Chordata; class Actinopteri; order Cyprinodontiformes; family Cyprinodontidae; genus Cyprinodon; species Cyprinodon variegatus. The sequence goes on along the minus strand of NW_015150972.1, from coordinate 451,809 downwards.
AAAGTAATGATATTTGCACTCATAAATCGGACCTACAACAAATAATCTTGGTAATATTAGCTTATTTTTTATTTGAAGTCAGACAGTAATCAAGAAAGGATTGGCTTTTTATGCGGTCTATGTAAACATCTGTATACAAATTAGAAGTTCGTTCTTTTTTAAGTTCTATAAAACCAAATCAGAAAGTTAAACCCCCCCAGAATATATATTTATATAAGAGTAAGGTTGGTTGAGTTTACATTACATTTATATTTGAAGTGACTGATAGTATTTAATAGACTGATCTCTGCATTACTTAGTTCCTGGGTTTGCATGTTTATTCTGTTCATTTTTTATATTTCTCAAGCTGCAGACTAGAGTCTAGACTCTTGACCAATAGCCCAATGCTGCAGGTTTGCATAGGAGACTCATGATAGAAACATAAGAGGGCTTCACCAACAGAGATTCACTTCACACGTGAACTGGCTTGTGTCGTCAAGCATTTCAAAATCTTTAATCCTCCTAAGAAACGTGTGACTAGCTTAATGAAGTCTTCTAAAAGCTATTAGTATTCTGAGGAAGCTCCACATCTTCTTTAATCCTCAACATGGGAGTTTTATTATTTGCCAAGCTACAATACCAAAAGGAGAACAAACTTTTTCTTCTCTTCTTCAAGGTTTGGCTTCACATTACTCCATGTAGAATATCAAGCAAATACTGTACTGATCAGTATTTCTGTTACGTGCAACTGATAAACACAGAATGCATGACAATCAATAGCCATGAAGGGCTTTGCAGTATCTTTCAATTTATATTGGTTTTCTGTGGCTTATTATTGCAGGTGATATTACAGTTCACTGAGAAGACCGAAGGGTGCTTAAAGCTCCTAAGAAGCCAGATATTTCCCTGAGGAGACTGTATGAAAACAGAGCTTGTGGGCGTGTAAATATTGCACTTCAGATTCATTAGATAGACACAACACTTACTTGGAAAGAAAAAATAAACACTGCTACAAAACTACTGTGCAAATAAGCAACTGTTTCGTCAAATAATGTCATTTACAGAGAGGGTTAAAGATATTAAAAATGGAGGGAAGCATGATATATTCCCTAAAACTCTTATTGGCACGTTCCTCAAAATGATTCTTTGCCATTTTCTATTGGGGAACATTAATGTCACAACAGCGAATAGCTGACCACAAAGCTTACTGTGAGTGGTGAGTCACTCATTATATTTGGCCAAATCTTATCATTTTTCATTAAAAAAAAACACCAAACAAAGTTCGTTTGTTATCGTTTCACAATTTGTGTCTTTGTTTGTCATTGCATTCCATGTTCCGGGAAGGGAAAACACTCCACCACATGACAAACACGTAGCTGAATGTGTATATAAATGATGCTCAAAGAGAAATTGGTTATCCCTGTGTAAGATGGAATTAGAACATTTGATTGATTTGAGAATATAGGTATTTTTTGTTTTATGTTTTGTTATGTGGTAGCTGAAGGGTGGAAACACCTTATAAATGTGCAGTAAATCAAAAACAGTTCAAATTTACTGCTAATACTGAAATAATACTAGCAAACACAATAGAGATGTGCACAAAAAAAAAAACATGCGAATGAAAAATATTGTGAAAAAAAATAAATAAATGCTTTTATCACAGCTTTGGTGCCTTGGTCTCTGCTGTTTTTACATTTCCAACCGGTTGGTAAAAGGTTGGCTCTTTAGTAGGGTGGTGCTGTAACTATACTTTGGCCAAAGCTGACCAATACTTCCTTTAAAAGTACTAATGTATTAATTAATACCCTTTAATTGGAATCAACTTTATACTGATCTACATGTTATTTATCTATTAAACCTTTAATTTCTAGGAAAAATATCTGTTGAGATTTTTTATCTTTTTACAGGAATGACATGGCCAAGATGTGAAACAGCACAAAATGCAAGGTAAAAACAAGGCACACGTAACGTATTATTAAAAATTGTATAGCTATAAGGGGACGAAATATTAAAAGTTTTGTTTGACTCATGTGTCTATAATTCTCTGGCTCATTGGTTTTCCTCTGAGTGGAAAAGCTTACTTTTTTTTTTTTTTTTTTTTTTTTTTTTAGTTAGTTTTGTTTTGTTTTGTTTTGTTTTTTTCTCCCACACTGTTTACATTCTATCACTGCTGCACTTTCTGGAAATGTTCATTTCATTGTACAGCTGTATAGCTGTACAAAACGAAATTTTGGTCTGTATACATTGTGTTTACAAGATGAAAATAAAAGTTGTCTAAGTTACTATTATTTTTATAATTATTACTATTATTTGACATCTCAGTAGGAAGATTGTCATAGTTTGGCATTAGTTACTTTTTCAGTGTGGACAAAGAAGCTGTAAAAAAAAATCTGCTTAAAAATCCTCTAGAACTATTTTTTTATTGATCTTATTTACTAAACTATTATTTTGCTCTGTAAACTGCATTCTATTCAACTTTTTTTCATTAAGCTCCTGTATGTCCTCTAGTTTAACTATAATAAAATCTAAATCTGGTCCTGTTTCCTTTTAAAGCCCTTTTTTGAATGACAAACTGCTGATAATATGGAGAACTGTGTAGCCCGATGTATTTGCAGGAAATGCTAGAAGATGTGGGAAAAGTCTGGGAGAGAGCCATGCAGGTCCTGACCTCAGTTTCTGTGACCGTGAGCTAAACGTAGCTTTAATGAGGCCTGACTCTCCCTTTCCAACACAAATCGCCCTGCAGAAGACTTGTACCACAGCTCTTTGATACATCATTTTGCACTATTTCAATAAAATTCTTGAGTTTTTAAAGCAGAAAAATCACAGATGAAACTCTCAATCTTTGGCCCCATAGGCCCGCGTTATAAGGGCATGAAATCCCTTTGGTCCACATCCAGTCTGCAACCTGTCCGTGACCTGCTCAGCTTGGGATAATGGAATAATTTTCTTTTCCACTCTGACATGCTTTTTATCTAATCCTCCACTGTAAACTGTTTTGGATAATGCTCACGGGTCTGGCATCCCTTGCATCTGCGGAGATGGTGTTTCAAACGATGACTGCACGGAGAATTTAGAAGACCTCTTTACGACAACAGGAAGTTATAACTCAAAGCAGGACGCTGATTCAAAGTGTCTGTTGAAGAGAAAACAGCTGTATGGGATGGCGGCCCCCTTGCTGGGTCACAATTCCACTGTGGCAGAGGGGAAAATGCAGGGCTAATGAAACATTAGCTGATGGCACCCAGAGGAAATAGTTCTGCAGAGAGAATACAAACTATGCAAACAAGAAGTTTATTTTCCCTCCATCTGACCCCCTTTCTAACTGCATCGCTTTGCTTATCACTGCATTCATCTCTTTCCAAAAAAAAATTGGGATATGGATGGTTTTCACTTTTCGCGGTCACATGGAATTTATCCAGTGCAATGAAAGAGAAGGTGATGGTTGTCCCTTTTCTACATTTTATGCAAAATTTTATCTCCTGATATCTCAAGCTTCCATTCATCATTAATACTCCCTTAAAAAATATGTTTGATAAAAGCAGACACACTAAAAGAATGGGCACTGATCTAACTTTTAAAATCAATGTAAAAATATTTTTATTCATAATATTTCATCTGAAAAGTTAATAATCTGCTGGATGACAAAAGAATGTAAAGTCTGGTCCAGCTACTAGATTTATCAGGAAGCCTGCTTAGGATTTATTAGCTTGCACTTGGAGAGCTCTCTAAGAAGTAATTACTTTGAAATTTGTACTGGTTTAGTTTTGTAGATATGTTATGTGATAAATGTCTGCTTTTAAATAATTATGCAGACAGTCCCTGCATGAAAAAAACACTCTAGTTTACAGAGCTTTTGGAGCAGATTGAATGTTTATTTAAGAGGAGGCAGTTTTTCCTCTTCTTAGTCTTTAGATTAGATGTGCTGCATCAATTTTACTGTCTTGCCTCCTTCTGCAAGTGCAAAAGGGCAAAAAAAGTAGTCTTACTTCATCCATCTTTATTATCTTGCAAGCTTAACGTTATAGAGTTCTGCTTGACTTATTTTAATGAAAACTGACTCTCCAACCGAACCTTAAATAATGCCATGTCATTAATGGTTGAATACAGTTCTGTCACAAGGTTTTCAGATCCTTTTAGCTTTTCCTTATTTCCTTATGTGTTGTGCATATCACCTAATGTAACGCACTGGAAATAATAGAGTGCAACATTCTCAACAGCAGCAAGGTATCAACCGATGAAGGTTAAGGAACAGTTTTTAGTGATATGAAAACATCCATTGTGATAAACAAAAAAATAACAATGAAACAGTCTTCTTTTGGACAGCCACAGGAACGTTTTAATGCAGCTTGATCCCAGTATTCAAATGCTGCTTTAGCCAGCCTCCTTATTCCAAGATCTTCTGATACATTAGATGCATGCAAATGTGGCAGAAAAACAACAAAAACAAAAAGAGAATAATCATGCAGTAACATTGTTTACCATTTAAATGGTATGACAATACAGTATGTATCAGTCCCTACATGTATGTATAGTTGCGATAAGCTTCCTGACCCACATGCAGAGATCTACTGAGAGCAGCTTGTAGTCTGGTTATACGAACCATCAAATTTTCCAATTAACTCCACTGCTATTGACAATAATAATAAAGTAAAATATTCTTTAGTTAGTTATTAATTTTCCTGTATTAAAAATTACTTTGGGGAAACGTGCTGTCTAATGAGGTTATAATTTTATATTACAGGACTTCTGTTGTAAAACCATTCTTTTATTTGATGCAATAAAACACCCGAGTTTCCTCACTGTGGGACAATAAAGGATCATAGGTAAATACTAAGTTTTTATATATTTTACAAACACTGCACATCTCAACACTGATCCTTGAGGTAGCCTACACCACAATAAATCTACAAAAATTCAGAGCTAAGGTCTTTGAATTGTATATACTTTATCCATCTCTCAAATAGCTTACAGTTATTAATTTTTGTCTAATATTTTTGAAAGCTTTGGATGTAATTGATAAACAGTAAATAACATGTACTTGTAGAGTATTTTGTCAAGTCTGAATACTCCAGAGGATTTTGTACTGTACTTAGTCACCCATTTACACGTTGATAGTGATATTCTTGGTTGTAGCCATAACTGCCCTGGTTCAGAATGACAGAAATGGGGCAGACATACAATTGGTGCTATCAGGCCCAATGACCCCCAACAGCAGGAAAGCTTGATGAAATAATGCCCCCTAAAAAAGGCTTAGACAGTAAGAGCAGGGTTTAAAACTGGCAACCAGCCAAATAGTTGACAATTCCTTACCTTATAAACCTAAGTTAAAATGATGTTTGTCCACAGATTTTATAAGGAAATAATTCCTTTAGCTTTTCATTTAAACTGGCACAAGGTGCTTATAGGCTTGAAGTGGAAAGAAAACAGATTTAGCGGCTAAAATCCAATATTTTAGGCTACTGTTTGTTTGTTTTATGTGCGCTCAATAAAGATTATAATACTGATCTTTAGTTTGAATATAACAACAATGTCCATAGTTTTACTACTTACCTTTAACATAAATATATAAATTTGACATAATCTAAACTGAACACAGTAGAAAACTGTTGCCTCCTCTCATTAACAACACCTGAACAGAATCATGGTTGACCTTAAATTACCCCATCCCCCATCAAACAATCATAACACAAAATTAAATATGTCTCCTGGTGGCGATAAACACAGGACAGGACAAATGGCTGCTGTCATGGTTTTAAGGTTATTGGCCCAAATGCAGACACAATCCGAGAACAAGGAGCAGTTAAAGATGTTTATTTTAGGCTACAGACAGGCAGAAAGGCTCACTACATGAGCTACAGGCGGGGAACAGAAGGTCCAAGTGGGGAGCACGCCAGGTCTGCGACTCACTGCCTTAAGATGGGGGGAGATGGCTGAGCGACAGGTAGGCCAGCGGATGGGACAGGTAGATCAGATGAGAGAAAATTAAAACTGCGTGGAGCTAAGCAGGTGGAAGAAATTAACCAATAATCTAGTCATCATTGACAAGATTATGACCCTTTGGAGGAGAGTAGTCACATCCATTGATGACCAATTGGAGGCCCAAGATTTAGTGGGACTCACTTTTAGCCAATTCTGTTCACCAGTCTGCATCAATAAATACAGTCTTATAAAAAAAAAGATAATAAATTAATTAAGAATAAATAAACCAACAAAAGGAAAATTTCCTCAGGGTTCTTGTAAACCTTTTGTCTGATGGGTGTTTAAGTTCATTCAATCTTATTTACGTTCATGTCAATAGGATACCAAGTCATTAAAAAAAGATTTCACAAGGATGTAATTGCTATAGAGCCTTTGAGAATTTACCCACTGACCTCTACAAAACAACATAATGTAAATAGCATCATTAGGAATTTGGGGGGAAAAACATACAGCTGTGGGGAGCATGTTTAAAAATGTTGCTTACTGCTTGTCTAGATATATAATGAAAGATCATGCTCTTTGAATGCTTTCCAGAAGATAATTGGATAATACCATAACAAAGACATAAGGTAGATGATGAGGATAAATCAAAGATAATCTAAAACTCTAACAAAGTTCATACTCTCTAAAAATCCACATGCTTTTTACAATTGTTGGTAATCTCATGGGAAGTCACATGTTCTCATCTACATAACATCAGATAACTTTTTTGCAATGCAGCCAAAAAGTAATATCTTATCTAGCCTTAGCAGGCCTCTGTTGTGAAATCTGCACACACACCATTCAGAGCAGCATACACCATTACGAACATATGTGGGTTGCCATCATATACTTCCAAGCTGATAAGAACTCTAGATCTGGGAGGTGGAATGAGGAATATGGAGGTAGGATTCAATCAGCATTGTAAGTATGTTGCAATTTTAAGCTCACATTCTTATACATTATTGAAATGGTGTAGCATCATACATACATACATAATAATGATATGGAAATAAAGATGATTCCTTTTTGAAGACGGATAGAGGATAAAGAAAATGCAAGTCATCTCTTGCATCAGTCATTATGGGAAAAGTGAGATCTTTAGGAAATAAGTTAGAAGAACTCCAAGCCCTGGCAAGGACCCAGAGAATGCAGCATGATATTTTTTTACTAAAACATAGCGGCAGGACTTTAGTGTCTCTCTGCCAGGCATTCTGATCGTTCCAGCTGACGAAGATATAAATAAGGCTAGAAAATACAAGGGATGTGGTTTGTCAGTATTGTGAAATTAAGACATGCTATGGTGAGGTTTCATCGCTTCTGGCCAGTTGATATATTGGCAGTTAGTTTTCATTCACATTATTTAACCAGAGTTCACCGGTGTTGATTTAGCGACTGTTTATGAACCACTTTCTGCTGTTGCTGACAGTGTGTGTGATGTCATCTGTTTTGTCTTGTTGCAAGGGTATAGACATATAAGCCAAATGCATTTGTGGCAATAACTGATTATTTGATGCAAATGATGGAAAAATCAGGAGAAAAGAACACAAGATCTTCAGAAATACCAAGGGCCCAGGGAAGAACTAGAAAAAGCCTGAAAGGGGAAGGCAACAGTAGTGCCTGTGATCACTGGAGCATTCGGGGGACCCCGACTCTTCCCCGACACTGGAGAAGTGGCTTTAACAAATACATCAGACATTTCTGTCCAGAGGAGCACAGTTCTAGGGACAGCTACAGTAGGATACTGAGATGAACCTTCAAGCTTACTGGAGAGTGGTGGCCCAGCGGTTAGGGCATTGTTCTTGGAAGACCCTTAACCCCACATTGCTCCCCCAGGCGCCATGTGCACAATGGCAGCCCCCTGCCATTTCATTGCTCTGTACTTGTGACAGTGTAATGACAATAGATTGCTGGAAAAGGAAAAAAAAAAAACGGAAAAGCTTCTGGTCAAGGCTCCTGGTAGAACAGCCAAGCTTAGGTAAAAGAAGCCACCCACCCTGCTGAGGAGTATACGAGGGGTGATTGAGCACAACGAGATGAGGTTGTTCACATTCCTCTCATCAGCAAACTCCTTACCCAAACCCAGAGGGCTGGCTGCAAGGTGGAGTCATCAGCTGTGTCCTTACACCCACCCTAATCACTATGTAGGGCAATATATCATGGTTACGCCATTCTAAATGAGTGTATGAACGTCTAGTGGATGAAAAAGTAGTGGACTTGAATTTTCCCACGATGCATGTTGATCACCATTATCACCAGATATATCCCGGAATGCATGGAGAGCTCTTCTCGCAAAGTATCATTGGATTTCCTGTCACTGCGGCCTGCTGTCGGCATAGGCTGTCGCCTCTGGACAGCGGCGACTAATAACAAAGAATATATATTGAATATTGAATTTAACAGTGGGCATGATTACCTTTTTTTGTGTGTGGATAATTGTTTCAAAGTATTTTGTAGTTCATCAGCGTCCCTGCTATTACCCAATGGTAACCCAATAACATTTCCTGTCAAGGTCTTGAAATTGGCTTTCACAATAAAGGTGCAGGTGAAGTATAACATTGCAGATTAGTGGTACTTACTTGTAAATCTACCCATTTAGAGAGCACCAATGCTGGAAAGAGGCAGCAACAGACCGGGGTTTGAGCTTGAGGTAAGGGAGGACGACAGACAACCCTTCTAGGACTAAATTAAAACGGATTTTATAAAAGCCACCTAAAAACCTCCAAAGAGCATTCCTTATTTAATTCTTTGTAAACATTATTTCCTCTATATTATAAATCAAGGTTTGCCTCGGCTGCACTTCTTTAACCTACTTCTCTAACCACAACCAGTCCCTGATTGGTTACTGTATCCCAATTTCACAGGAAGGTTCAGACTTTTTAAACTTTAGGGATCATCGATCCGCTCTCTCCATGTGGTGCTGCTGTTAGACAACACCTCAGTTCTATCATGTAGGACCAGGTGAGAGCGGAGCAAGGAAAGCTTCACTTCTTGGGATTCACTGATGCACGCTTCCCCACCCTTTCCCGCATGGTTTACATAGGGATACTATGTATGTTCACTCCAGTGGAGTGCTGCTGTACTGTGTTTTGGCCAAAGATTTCAATATCAATAGAAAACTCTCTAATGCCTCTTTAAGGACCCGTGAACAATGATCTCATAATAATATCACTCGAGTTAAAGATAAAAAGTACATTAAAGTGGTAATTCTCTTTAAAATACAAAATTTTAAAGGTTTTCCAAATAAATGCAACTTTGTAAATGTAACTAGTTACTAAACACCTCCGTCAATAATCTACTCTATAAAATAACAAAACAATTAAGTGTCTCTGGTTTTCTGGCTTAAATCATGTTAATCATCTGACTCACGTTTCCTTGTTCTTCTTTCAACATTATGTTTTAGTTTATGTCATTTTTTGTGATTGCTCTTTTCAACACCAAACACACATTTTTATGTTGGACAGGAAAATTAGGTATTTTTGATACTTATGGCATATACAATGAAAAAAAATATAAATTCAACTTCAGTTTTGATGAAAGTATTTAACTGTCTAACAGCAGTTGTAGTATGGCAATCAGAGCAAGGAATTTATGTTATGACATGTACAGCTACTTGAGGATGTGGAAACAGTTGTAGAAATAATTTTCTCTTTTGAATGTCTCATTGTACATATAGGTTATCAGAATTCTACAGTGTTTGCAGAAATCAATGTGCACACTGGAAAAACGATCCAGAAATAAGTAAACATTTCTTAAATTAAGTGTATTTACCTTTAATTTGACTAGGTAAATGAGGTAGCTCGCCAGTGGAATGAGTATTTTTACCCTTAAAAGTAAGATACTTTGATAATATGCATTTGAAATAAGACAATGCAATTGTGTTTTCTTATTTTAATTTTAAATTGTCTTGTTCCATTGGGTACATTTCTATTTTACCTCCTCCACAAATGCACTTATTTTAAGAAAAAATGACTAACCTAGATTCTGATTTTTTTAAGTGTAGTGACTTATAGTGCTTTACCTGTCCACTAGATGTCAACATCAGGATTTACTGCAACTGCTGATTTCCCCTTTTAGATATTTTTAGCTTGTTTGTATTGTAGAGGTTGATAAAGAGGAGCTTTTTTCATAAAGATCATAAAGCGGATTATTTTCATATCAGGCTTTTGTACCAATTATTTTTGTTTGTACACATACTATTTAGGTGTTTATATACCTTATTTGTGTAAGACTATATTGATTTTGTTTTCTCGTTTCCATGCAACTGATAGCATTTTGGTTTTGACAATTAGTCTTAATCCGCTTTGAGTTTTAATCACTAACTGCGTCCTCTTGCATCCCCACCAGTGTCACATCTCTAATGGTAACTCACAGTCTTCATGGTAAATGTTATAATTCAGAAGTAACAGTACCCCTTCTTACAATTTTTTGTCACAAATCGGACAGATTGTGCGTGTTGAAGGATGTCTTGCAAAAAGCCCAGTAGAATTTAAGCTGCTTACCACTGGGTCACTGAAGGAAGGAGGAAAGAAATTCTAGATTAGCCGTATTGAATGCACTGCTACAATACACATGAAAAGTTATAGCTGAGGCCAATGTCAGATGGCATCACTGATGGTGCTTCAGTCTTGGCTCATGGGGTGCTTATGATTTCGATTAAAAGACTGAGTAGGCGTATTTTAACCTCCCATGCCCTGAAGCTCAGGCGAATAGAGCTCACATACTTAACAAGAATTTGAAGCAATGACTTTGCAGTATTTCTTTAAGTATTAGAAATAGTAGGAGATCAGGAAAAAGACATGGCATTTCTGTGTTTATGTGTATGATGCATGTGTTCTTGTCCGGGAAGTGAAAAGATGATTCCCTTTATTTGTGCACTAGAGGTTAGTTAGCAGTATGACAACTCTTAAATGTGTAGGCGTAACACATTCACATTTGTATATGCTTGATGCATAGAGACCCATAAGCTATGAGGCGAAGTGATCAAGCCAAGAGATTATTTCCATGTGTAGAAGTGTTTGTTTTGCCTCTCAAGGGTAACATGAGCGCTTATTTTCATTTAAAGTAGGCAAACTCCCTATAGTAATAGCCTGGGGGCCTTGCTAAATCCATGCATTATTGTTGTAAAACATGAAGAATACATGTGTAGACAAGAAGCAAGGGAAAACAATTGAGGTCAGTTCAAAATAAATGGTTTTAAGTTTCCATAAGGGTTTTTCAGTTGCTCATTTTTCACCACAATGCACCTTAAAGGAATAGTTCAGAGTTTTTGCTCTGTTTTTGCTAGATATATAGTATTGTAAAATTATTCTAGTTTTAAAAATACTATAGCAGATTTTGGAGACCTTTCAATCCCTTTTCAATCCCACTTTGCAACTGTACAATTATATATAAGATTATTTCTATCTGAAAAACTCACATAAAGAGAAAATACATTTAGGAGAAATGTATTAATACAATTACATTGTCTTTGGCGCTCAGACCTCGGCAGGAAACATAGTGGTTAATTTTGATAGGTATGCATGAACAGAAGTAAATAATAGGGCTGTTTCCCCCCAGGCCTGAAACTGGTGGTGGAGTGGAGATAGATGAAGTTGGTCAGTCTGTAGACTTCTGGTTAGCGAGATGGTATGCTGAGCTTTATGGGGAGATCCAGTGGACTGCGTGAGCTGATACTAGAACTTCACTCAGGGACCTGGATGATGGAAGTCCAGTTTGGATAACACACGTTGAGAGAACCTGTCCATGATGAGTAAGCATGAAGCGACAGTGGAGAGGAAAAACTCCATTGGGAAGAAACCTCTGGCTGAACCAGGCTCAACATGGCGGCTGGCAGACCGGTTGAGATGAGGCAGGGAATGCAGTAAGAGTCCGGGTGTCATGGTTTTGGTTATGTTGTGCTTTACTTTGCTCCATGTTTCCTACTTTTATTGGTTTAATTCATACTTTGTTGTAGTTTCTAGATTTATGTTAGTTCTCAGATTTTTCTGTTGTTTCCTTTGTTGCCCTCTTGTGTGTGTTCCTCTCCCCTTGGCTCCCTTGTTGTCTCCTCTCACACCTGCTCCTTGTCAGCTCGTTAGCCCTGCCTTTGTCTCAGTCAGCTACATATTCTCTCCCTCTGCTGTCACTTCTTGTTGGTTCCTTTTTGTTGCTGGTCCTGTTGTTGCTGTTCTCTGCTCACCTCGTCTCTCCCTGGCTCCTTGTGTGTGTTTTTCCCTGATGTCTCCATGGTTCTGGTCTGTGTTACATTTTTAGTTGGATTCCTGCCTTTGTTTACTGCTTTCATCATTAAAACTACAAGAAATCACCTCAGCCTCTCTGCCTCTGCATTTGGGTGCTCTAAACCTCAACCAAACTCTGACACCGGGAGGAATGACATTCTGATGATCATTTAGCTACAATGGTCGAGGAGGGGCTGGAGGTGGGTTGAAACGGTGTTATCCGATTGAAGTAACGCAGTGCATCCGCTACCTGCGCACAAGAGAATACAAGTGGGGATCGGAGGCCTTTTAAGATGAACTTTGGATGCTGATTGGCTTTTGTGGTGGTGTGGTTCAAAGCTGATTGGCTGTGTTGCAGGTGCATGTAGGAAAGCATTGATTTTCTTCAGTTGAATTTCTGCCTAGGCTCCATGATTATTGTGACCAAAGACTGATGTTGAGCTACTTGCTGCTTTCAGTATAAAGTTTTGCAAACATTTTTAGCTTGTTTTTTTTTTCTTTTTGCATTTTTCTATAAATGCTTTTTTATTACCTGTTAATTGGCTGCACTAAACTATTCTAAAATAACTAAAAATGATAAATTAAATCAGCTGCTGTTCTTCCACTCCTGGGAGGGTCTAGCCTGCCATAGAAACCGGGGAGGGAGCAAACTGGAAGGCACCACACAACCTGCAGACAGGTAAAAAAAAAAATAAATATACCTTTTGAAATTAGCCTGTTAATGTCCCAATGTCCATTCATTGATCTGCCATGACAGTAGGACCAGACCATCAAAGTCATGATCCATACCTTCCTGTGTTAAATAAACTCACTTTATTTCAGTGGCTCCCTGTTGTGTTTATATCAGTCTTTTATTCACTTATTGTCTGGTCCTAGGCTTCTCCAGATCCTCTCTGTGTCTACAGACTTCTTGAGAGCCTCTCTGGGGTCTGCAAGCATCTCCAGAGCATTTATGTGGTTCAGACTTCTCCAGATTTTTTAGACTTCTCCAGTGTTTTATTTATCCTTTTTTTTTTTTTTTACCATATTCATCTATCATCTTGCACCTGCTGATGTCCTGTTGTCACTTCAGTCCTTCCCAGCCGTAAATCAAGATAATCGCAAGATTAGAGTCAGAATATGTTAAAAAAAAAAGCTTGCTTCAAAGGCTCAAAGTTGGCGATCCGTCTGTCTGAACTGTTTCTGCTGTGATGACATGATATTTATTTATTTCATAGTTTTTGAATCAAAAGAAAACTGTTCAGAAGTTAACATACAACTTTAGTTAATACAGCTAGAAACCAAAAGTCAGGCTT
>NW_015150972.1:412181-438115 GCF_000732505.1 Cyprinodon variegatus | reverse complement strand
TAATGTATGTGTTTATCATTAGTAGAACTGATAACTGCAAAGATTTCTTCATAGGTCTGCTAAAAAGTTGATTAGACAGCTGCAGTTGATCCAGATCTAAACAATGCAGATAATGTGTCTTGCCAAAGGGCACTGAGATGGACAGAGTTTTAGTTAAAACCAGCAATCTTCTGGTTGCCGGATGAACTCCTGCATCCCAAGCCAATGTTTCCACCATTCTGATTTTTTTTTTCTCTATCCTTTGTTTGACCTTCAAAAAATATTTAGTCTCATTAAGATATATTTTTCAATTTTTTAAAGGAGTGTTGCTATTTGGTTTAATGCTCATCTGTCTTGGGGGGGTATATTAATAGCAACCATTCCCCCCTCCCCCCCTTCCTCTTCTTTTCTGATCATTAGAGATGACTTTTTGACTTTCTAGTAACAAGTATTTCCAGTCCTTCCCAAATCTGATCAATATCAGGACAAACTGTAATTTTTTTATGTTTAAGTGTATGTTCACACAGAAAAAAATATTATATGGAAAACATGTGTTGAGTTGATGAGCATGTGGCTGTTTATACTCAACATGGCTGTACAGACTGCTTCACATCCTTTAGCTCCCATAAGCCAACTTCCTGTCACATATCACCCTGCTCTTTACTGGTGGAGGTGAGGATTCATGTCACTCCAGCTTATTACAGGAGTGGGTCCCCGGTGCCGTGTTTATGCATTATGCAGCAGTTGGATGGCTTAGAGAACAATGCCTGACAATGACAGCACTGCTGAAATTTGTGGCATTTTATGCTCATATTCAACACAAAATTAAACAGCCAGGATTCTGTAACGTCTCAGAAGCTCATCCTTATCTATGCTGAATTGTGCCATAGGTGTGATTGTTGGGGAGGCAACTAATTTATTTCTTAATAATAACCAAGCCAGTAACAGGAATACATTCTGCAATATTAAAAGAAACGCAAAAAATATGTAAAGAAGAGAAAAATGTCATAAAAACATATTGCTTTACTTAAACTATCATTTTTTTTGTATATTTAGAAGAGAATGTAGTAAAGAACCTTCTCCAAATTAGAGAAGGGTATGTGTTAATACAGGTCATAGTGTTAATGGTTATCTTTGTATAAGACTTATATGAACTGGAAATACTCAGTGTACTATTCAGCATTTTTCTTATACTGTATTGATTTCTCATGGGAGAGCAGCAGAAGGAAACACATCGCTAATGATGATTTAGCATTTAAATAAACCAAGCATTGGTAATGCAGACTTATAACAAATGTACATATTAAACTATCTCTGTTGAGAATGCAATTATTATATTTGAATGCACGTGTTATGCTACGTTGGTCAAATTGGTCATAATATTTAGAAAATATTGGGTTTGCTTAAACTTTTTTATTGATTGAATTTTAAGTCTAAATTAGTTTTAGTTTTAACATCAGTTATGTTAAGAGTCGTGACAAATAATATATAGGATTTTATATGTGTATTTTGACTTTTAAATTTCGATAGCAAATATGATGATTAAAAACATCCAGTCAAATCATTTAATTCACTGAGAAATGAATAAGTGTTGTATGTTACAAGTAAGTGTGACAAGTGTATTTAGTTTAGGCTGTAAGGATAGATAGTAAGAAAGGCTATAGAATTTAGAAAGGCTAAACAGAGTACAGCTTTGTTGTATTTTTATAGTTTTCTATCTTCTTCCTTTTACGAATTGTGTTTGATGTTTAAATTTTGGCAGGTTTTGGCAGGCTACAAGTTGTTGTCAGGACTTACAATTGTCAGGACTCAGCAATTGTCTCCACTGTGGTGTTGAAGGGTAAGTCTACGTTTTTCATACAAGTTGAGAAGATCCTTATTTGAATCCTTGCTGCGTCAGGAAGATAATGTGACATTCAAAGTCTTAGTGCAACCTGCAACATTTTTTATTCAATATGTTGTTTTTGTTTCTACTTCAAAGCTGGCGGCACCATTCTACCCTCTGCAGCAAAGTTGTGTTTAAAGTTACTGTATATTAATAATGAATAAATATATAGACCAATACATTAATTATGAATTTCAAAATTACAATCAGAACTAATCTTTTTAGCAAAACAATATTTGAATCATCTAATCTAACTTGATGCAGACTTCAAATGTTTTCCTCCTGGCTTCTTCTTTTGATTCCTTCATCAAAGAGAGATAAGGCCAATATTTTTTTTAACCAAGTTTATGCAGGGAAATTGCATCAAGTTTAGAAGAGAAATATGAGCTTAGAGGAGCAGCAATACAGACTCAGACCTTCCCCTCACTCTAATTTTACCTTTTTATGGACATGCAGCAGTCTGTTAACTCAGGTTCAATTTTTGTTGGGGGCAGGTAAGTTCAGAGGGAAGGATATGTTTATACCTGTGTGTGCATTTCTTTCATTGTGGGCAACCTTTTCCATAAATCAAAGCAAATCGTAGGGACCAAGTGCTCTAGTGGGGAACAATGTCAATGCTGTTTTAGGGTTAGGTTTAGGATTAAGGTGTGAATTGAGTAGGTATTGGGTGAATTGGGTTAGGTATGAACCTGTAATGGTTAGGGTTAGGGTAATGGTCAGGGTTAGGCTGTAGAAATGGGTTAGAAATGAATGGAAGTCAATTGAAAGTCCCCACAAGGATAGAGACATGGGCTGGTGTGTGTGTGTGTGTGTGTGTGTGTGTTAAGGAAAAATACCACAAAGGGAATTATGTGCAATTATTATTAAGAAAAAAATGAAAAATAATCCTGTATTTCACTGCTGCTAAAGAGGAGGTCTGATCACCAGCTAATAAAGGAGGCCAACTAAAACAAGGAAGCAAATTTACTGGACTCCCAGAATCTTGGGACTTGCTGCTGCTCTCCAATTAAGGTTAATTCCACCGAAGATTTGTCCATAAGAATGCTGGATTACATCTTTATATTGACTGACCTTAAACCCCTCAGACCTTTGCTTGTTTTTATTGATCCTCATGTAATAAGCAGTGCCTTTTTATTTTACAGCTCCAGATCCCAACAGTAGGACTACGTCAGGCTAGTACATTTCTGCTGTTGCTTCAGATTTTAAATGAAGTCCTAAATGAAATGTTCCCCCTGCAGAGTCATTTTAAGTATGTGTGGAAATGTCTTCTTACCGTTGCAGTTATGTTTGAATATGGTTATGATTATACAGCTGATCAGTGAATGCATCTCTTACATTGGAACAAAATTACTTTTCTACTTTTATTCAATTACTTTCTTTTTTCTGTACCAAATGTCTTTTTTCACGTCACATTTACGTATATATGACATAAAACTGTGTCAAAGGCATTTGATGGTGCGTATTTAAAGTCTGGTTAACTCACATTGTAATTCATGTTGAAATATTTTGCATGCTTGTAGCAGAAAATTATGAGCCTTCCTGTACTCAAAAAATCTCACCGAAAGTCAGCAATCAATAGACCATGTTCCTGTGTGCCCACCCACCCCAAGATCTCCATAATTTTACATTTTTCTTTATTTATCACACATTCCAATGTAGGAGCTGTTGTGAATGCCAAAATCTATCAGCGATAAAACACAGATAAATTATACTGATGTAGGAAAGCTGATTTGCTGAAGACAAGGAGGAGGAAAGGTATGTGTGTCAGTTTGTTTACCTTTCTTTTATTTATAGGCAGAGTGGGAGTCAGGTGTTGTTACTTGAACATTATTCCTCTGTGTCCAATCTGACACAGAGAAAGAGGATGAATATTTTTATATTTTCATTTTCATAAACCTGGATTCATATTCCACAATATATAGGTATCAATATGGTGCATTTATATTGTATCTGAAAGCCTGAACTATAGATAAAATGAATTTCTGTAAAATAAAGATTTTAAAAAAGAGGAATGCTGTGATATAGTATTTCAATCTGAAAAATTCACACAAAGAGAAAAGACAATTAGGAGAAATTTATTGATACAATTACTTTCACTTTAGCGCTCAGACCTTGACAGGAAACAATGCACTAAAGTTTGATAGATATGCATGAACAGGAGCAAAGAATAGGGCTGTTTCCCCCCCGGACCTGAAACTGGTGGAGTGGAGATAGATGAAGTTGGTCGGTCTGTAGACTCCTGGTTAGCGAGACGGTATGCTGAGCTTTATGGGGAGATCCAGTGGACTGTGTAAGCTGATACTGGAGCTTCACTCAGGGACCTGGAAGATGGAAGTCCAGTTAAATAACACAGGTTGAGGGAACCCATACAATGACGAGCAAGCATGGAGCGACAGTGGAAAGGAAAAACTTAGCTTTTGTATGGGAAGCTAAACGTCTTCAAACTTGGAAACAAAGTCCAGTTGATTGTGTTTTTAACTTTTTGGAATAACTATGAAATGGACGACTGAGAATCTTCCACGGCATATTCTATATAAGCTACTGGAACCTGAATTTTGCTGAAGGAGTAATCCCAAGGGATTAATAAATTGATTCTACGTCTAAATTTTTCTCTTAAGTGAAAGGTTTATTTTGAAATCAGTTTAGTTTTGTTAGTAAGAACTTTTACAAAAATAAAAACTACAAGTTTTCTATGATTTGAAGTCTGTTTCTTTGAAAAAACAGGGCAAAGACTTTGTTTTTGCATTAAATTTAAGCATAAATTTAAGCAAACTTCAATGAAAAAATAATCCAAATTACACATTTTCCCTCATTCAGATCCTGCATCTCCTTTTCAAGAGAGATCTGTCTCAATAAACACAAACAAAATTAAAAAAAGATTATTTTGCTTTGATCTCCATATGGTCTTGGTCTTGCCCTGGTCTCTGCTCTTCTTAGTCTCGGTGGGTGCAATTTTAACCTGGCATAAGCCAGATTAATACCTTGCAGAATTCAAATTGAACTAAACATAGTTTAGTTGTTCCAAAAAAGTAAAAAAACAACACAAACAGGACTCTGTTTTCCAAGTTTGAATACGTTTCCCATCCAGGAAGCTTTTTCAATTCAAAATTTTTAGAATTAGTGTTGAGTTCCAAACTTTGTAGAATAGCCCAACAAAGCCTTGGTCAGGTCCATCCCTTAGTAATGGGGAGTCCTTGAGGTCTTTGTTAAACATATTTGTAGTATTCATAATTATATACACACGCTTTTATGCAAGAATAACTTGTTTGTGATCATATTATTTAAAGGTTAGAGTTATAAGATGAGGAAACCTGGAACATTTTAATCTAACTTACTGGTAATGTAACGTTGTGTCTGTGGTAAAGTTGGAGGTGGGAAGTCTTCATTGATATTTAAGTAAAGAAAGTTTATCTAAGTGAATGTGTTATTCACTGTATGCATATCAAATCAACTTGAACATTTTCCAATTTTTATCAGTAAAAATAATTCATATCTTTTGACTGATATTCAGCATTCTAATACCGGTACATTTCTTTAGGGTGCCTGAGCATAACAGTAAACATAGTGACATTAGTGAGAGGATTTTTCTGTATTTACCGTAAGTGCATTTGAGGAACTTTTCAAGTGTGCCTCCAAATCTGTGTCAGTGAAAACAACCAGTCTCCTCTTCATTTAGAACTCAATACACATCACAGCAAGGTCAGTGGGGGCAACAGTATTTGAGTGCTTCCACCATAAAAAGCTATAAGTTTGTATCAGTTGAGTTTGGGAAGTGTTTTTAACTAATATAAGTTCAGCACTGTCTTTTCTAATAATGTGGAAACATATTGAGAGCATGGCCTGTACAACTTGATGTTTCCATCAAAATTCAGATTAAAAATGTTCCTTCTACTATCCGTCAGCATGATAAAAACATTAATTTATATCTATTTTACCATTTAAGGATACTCTCTCTCTTATGGGGTAAGAAAAGAAATTACACTCCTACATGTTTAGATTTTTCTGTTTTTTCCATTAGTCTGAGGATGGCTGCATGGTGGTGCAGTTTGTTGCAGCAAGAAACAGTCCAAAAACATGACTGCTACAGTATTTTGTTATACTTAGCCCCTCTAAATTGTCCTTAGGAGTGAGCCTATGTGCGCGTATGGTTGTATGTCTTTGTGTGTCTCTGTGTTGCCCTGCGACAGACTGACGACCTGTCCAGGGTGTACTCCACCTCTCGCCCATAGACTGCCCGAGATAGGTACCGCCCCCACCATCATCATGAAGGAATAAGCGGGAGAACATGGATTATTTCGCTTACTTTCGCTTGTCCCCATTTTCACGGTAAGTGAAAATGGGGACAAGCACTATGTCAGGCTTACCGAGCCTGACATAGTGTAAAAATTGCAAATCTTCTTTTGGACAGTAAGCTTGAATGAGCGATGCCAAAAGCAACTTTTACACAAAGCGTGCATGAGGAGAAATGGGCTCGTGCATGCTCTCACAGGTGTTTTAATAGGCGTATCCTCTTGGGAGCTCGTATAGGGTTGTGCATGTGCATTCGAAGTAGAGGGAGCGGGTCTTTTCAAATATTGGGAAGAAGTCTAAACTGACACCTTATTATCTATGTGTTAACTCATTTTTAGAAACTCACAACAGCGTCCTACCAGAGGTAAATCCTTTAATTACATGGAATATATCTTGCAAGGTTGTAGAGTTTATTCAAATTCTGTTTTGAGGAAGCTGGAATTGGCAACATAATTTAGCTAAAATATGGCTTATTACAAGAAACAAGCTTTCCTAAATAATAACCTTAGTATTGCATATAAATGTAATAGAACTGAGTGACTCTTGACACCAGCGAGAGGAATCTCACCAGGGAGGACTGCGTTGCATCCCAATTAAAGCCACTATCTCAAGTGGCGAGAGTCTCCAGACAAGCTCTCTTCTGTGCTGCATGAAAACAAAGCACATCATTTCACCAGACAGGTCGCAGAGTGATAAAAAGGAAATTTCATCACTGATGTCAGTGACTTGAATAAGTTCATACTTACATTAATTAAAATGCAGCATATGAGACATGAGAAAACAAAAGCCATACAGGGATCCACAAACGCAGCATCAAAACAAAAGAGGCTTCTGTTCCTTTGGGTTCAGCTCACATCAGAAAAATCCCCAGTTCCTTCAAATTTATCACCTGTGAAAGAAAACTAATTTGGGTTGAAAAGATGGTTGAATTGGTTTTATCATCACAAACCCGAAGATTGCAACTTCTAAGTCTTTGTACCTTTGAGTCGTTGCTCCTTCATAACAATGCAGCTCTAACCTCTTGCTTGAGTGGTTTCCGATATCAAACTTCTCGATCAGGAGCTCACTGCAAGCTTTAGCGAGCATTAGCAAAGAAAGCTTCTCTTGTTTTGTCCTTGTACTGGCAAAAATAAGGCAACTTGAGCATGCAGGCTGCATGAAGAGCTGTAGAGCAGAGCATCCATACTGCTTATTTCAGCAACAACAAATGAAATGTGGAGTATTTTAGCTCTAAACCTGCATATAAATACAATGTTAATCTAAAAAATGACACTTGAAATGGGCTCCAGTTCATCAAGTCTGATTCTCATCTCCCAAACGCTATCACACATACTTACTTTATGGTAATGCTCTTCTTTATCTGCCCGTTCTCTAGAGCAAAAACTCAGTTCAATGATGTGCTATGAATATTTTCATTCTACAGAAAGCATTTATATTTTCCATGAGTTTTGAATCATAATATTGCTTTAAGAGAAGGTGGCCTTCATGCATCCCCCTTTTCCTTTTCATGATTACTCTTCCCACCAATGCTATGAAGTTGTTGACCCTTTACAGATAGTTTGTTTTCACTTTTAGTCATCTCATTTAAGCAAATCGTGACTGATGGAAGATCATCACTTAATACTAAATGCCACTTCAAAAGCATGATTTTGATTGTGAAGGTAATAAGACATTTTAAATCATCCACTATGGTATTGTCCGTTTTGTTAATCTGTGAATTAACTTTGAATAACCATCTTATGGATGTAGAGCTAAGTTACATTTTAAAACCAAAACAGGACATGAATATGGACACAACTATAGAATCAAGAAACCTCCTTTAAAGATAACATCTTGGCATCATAAAGTAGGCTTAAAGATTTTTTTAAACGCTACACAAATGACCCAATCAAAAAAAGAAAACAAGACATGAGAATAGTGCTGGACGATATGACCTCAAATCAATATCACCATAAATTGGGCAGTTTTACCTCGATAAAGATAAATGCACGATAAATTCTCCGGTTTCTCTATCGGACATAAAGGCAACTGTAGGAAATGCAACCGATCTACCGGTATTTAGAATTTATTTATTGAATAAATCCTATTGCATATTACTTTCAATCAAATATGAAAGTGTTGTACCGATTCAAGTTTAAACATTCAACAATATCTCATTGATCAGGAGAAAAATGTTACCTCTCTTGCAAACAGTTTTGCGGAGAGGTAATGGAGCCTTTTGCACATCTTTGAACTCAACAGCGTGGTTGTGTTGCAGGTGGTTCAGGTTGGATATGTTACTATTGTTAGTCCCAACAGTTTTCAGACAAACTTTGCATTTCATCTTGTTTTGCTTAACATCTATGGTGTAATTTTGGTGCCACCAAAGTGAGTGTGCAGAGAGAACAATGTGCATCATTCAAACTCACACACCCTCGCTCAAAACCGGTCTGCCGCGAGCTCAACTCTTGACTTTGCTGAGCGCTGAGCTTCATCGCTGCTCTCGCTTGGCTACCCAGGATTAACTGATGTCATTTCGTTTAGAGCTGTTAGACCCTTCTTCACTGGGCTCATCCGCAATTATCTTTGTTTACGCTTCTGACTGGATCGGTGGAGTCAGGTGATTCACATGCTGCAGTGTCTTAAAGGGGAAGGAAATACCAACCACCCTCGCACACAGGAAAAATATCAACGGTAACGTTCAAAAATCAGGTTTATCGCCCAGCCCTAAATGAGAAACTAAATCTTTAAGATAAATTATTGAGAAGCACACTTGCCGTTAAACTGAAACTAAGCAACTAAGAACCTTCATAAACCTGCACCGCTTTAAGCACCAATAACTGATATGGAGGCCACAGTGTCGTAAATGTGATATTGTCAATTCAGGATTGAGTTTGCTGTCAGCTGATAAGCTACAGGATAATACATAACTCTTTTTCATTTTATATTTGTATAATATAAGTGATTAATTCTGACTAGAGGGAAGGCATCAGCCGCATCACCCTTCAAAATCAGCTAAAATAAATGATGAAACATGGAAAATCTCTCAGAAAATATGACTGGTACAGTATGACCTACGGAGAATAACAGCAACTGATAACTGTTTCAACAGAGCTTGTCCAATGAAAGCGAACAAAACAATTCAGCCATCTCTGAGTAGTTATTGGGCTACACTACCCTGTTTCTAAAATCGAAAAAGCCAAAATAATTATAAACAGTGAAATAAACCAACCTGTTCAGCAGAAAGCACCATTTTCATCCTCCCTTTTCCTTTGTAGTCACCACTCACAAAACTATGGCAACGTAAACTCTCATTTCTTACTTATTTCTTCTTTTTATTTTCTTGGTTACTGTCTCCTTCCTCTCGATGTGCAAAAAATATTGGTGTTCCTCAATATCAAGAGAATACTGCAAGTAGAAGGATCTATGGTTGTCTTTTATGTTTTATACTCCTTCTCTCACATCAGCTGCTTCTATGTATAAAGTTAAAGCGCATAAGACTAATAGGTTGTTCCCTTTTTGCTGTAATAAAAATAGCTATGCAACATGGGGCCTTCTATTAGGTGGACTGCCACCTGTTGTAACAATCTGTACCAGTAGCACAATACATACCATTAGTTCATTTTTGTGCATGCCCAGCCAGAATTACAGGGTCACGTTGCTATTGTTTGTGCTTTTACAAAAGACAGAAATTACTTCCTTTTTTCTCTGTAATTAAAACAATTCTACTAAACTAAAATATGTATTTTCCGAGAGGAATAAATGCTTAAACATCCTTTCTGTTCTATCCCTCGTCTGTGCCAGCTCTGTCCCTAAAAATGGATCTTAACCTGCTTCTGGCTTCAAATTTTTTTGGCCTTTTGAGTTTTAAATAATTGTAATATTTGTATGTTTTATAGTTGCCTCGTGTTTTAATTTCGTGGTATATAGAACATAATCTAAAGAAATAGACAAATTAAATGCAGATAAACATTTTATATTCATATTTGACGAGATTTCTCTAATCACGTCCATTGATGACGTCAGACAAGCAATTAACGGAGAGAATCATAAACACATCCAGTGTCTTAGAAAGGCAGTTAAATAATGTTTATAACATGTAGTTCAACATTCATTGTCGGTTTAAGGATAGAAATAAGTACTTTCAGTACCGTAATGACCTTATTTATGACAACCTGGATAAATGTCTGCCATCCATCCATCCATCCATCCATCCATCCATACATACATACCCTTAAAAACCTCAATGCTTAATGAGTCCAACTAGTGGGAGTGAGGGGTAAAGACTGTAACACTTTTTTTTTCAGGCCAAATTTCCAAAGCCATCTTTTCAATGTGAAAACTTCTGCATACTAAACTACTACAAGAAGGATAGAAAAGTCTATAAACACACTTCTTCCCACAAGTAGTTGCTCTGCCAGTGTTCATCTGAAATCAGGCCAAGTGAGAATAGTCACTCATGCAAACAATGTTGCATTCCTCATTGGAAATCTAACCAGGTACGTCCTCCATCTATTACTCGCTCCACACATTGCAGAAGGAAAGTGTCAGTTTAAACAGATTCAGTCTGCTCATTGTACTTTTCATCCCAGAAAGGTTAAGCAGGTTAGAAATGTGGGATTAGCAGCCCATTTGTGAAAAAGCAGAATAGGGAGATATTGTTAATGTGGTTAAAAATAATCAGTTAAGACAAATCTTGAAGTGGGCTGATGTACCGGTTAAGACACATCTTCAGTCTGTTGTAGATATTCATCCAAAACTACAGGGATTGTGTAGATTGCTGGCTGCAGTTTGGAAATTACTCTCTAGGGATCATCAAGGCAACATCCAACCCCCCGTTCTTCTTCTCACTTCTACTTTCATCACTATCTTCTTCTGCATGAGTTTTGCCACTTGCTACACCTACACATTCTTCTTGGATTTGCAGTTAACAATGTGCCAAGTTGCCTGCACTCCTGTTTATAACAGTTTTTTTTACTTCTCTCCTTCTTTAAAGGCATAGAGGAGAGTCTTTTTTTGGTGGATCATCTAAATAAGTTGTCACTCATTCTGATGATATGTTTACGTAAGGCCGTCCTACGTGCTCGTCCCATTAGCTATATTTTACTGCAAATGTGCACCTTCAGGCGTATAACTCTGGTGAGCTATGGTTTCAGAATTGAAGCTCACCTTTCTCACAGCAGTTCTTTGAAAATGACAGACGGTTGTAAGAGAAAAAGTGTCTACGAAGTTTATGAGAAGAAAAGAAAGGCTTCAGAAGAGGCAGAAATATACCGGAATGCTTTGCACAGAAAGCTCTCTTCGCAAAGCATTATGGGATTTGCTGTCACAGCGGCTCGCTGTCGCCATAGGCTGTCGCGGCGATTAATAACAAAGATGGTGCAGGCACCGCACAGTGGAGGAGGAGGTATATGACCAACGGAGCAAAAAGCAGTGATCATCTGTCTGAACGTTCAGTTAACTGAGTTTACTATAAAGTCCACTATATAGTCCCTGCTCTATATAGTGATTGAGGGATTTAGGAGTTAGGGGGGACATTTGGACACAGTAAGCTTGTATGAGCTTTGAGAACAGCAACTTTTAAACAGAGCGTGCACAAGCAGAAATGGGCTCCTGCATCTCGCAAGCCTTTTAATAAGCGTTCCCTCTCGGAAGCGGGTACAGGGTTGCGCATGTACATTTTTTTTTTTTTAAATGGAGAGGGGGGGGTCTTTTCAAAAATTAACGTAAATCCTCCACAATACCTTTAATAATCTTTTTAGAAAAAAAAATAGGTAGAAAAGATATTTTGTGTAAAGATTAGACACAGCTTTAAACAGAACATAAAAATGACCTCACAGTTTTTTATAAGGTCTTTTCCAATAAAACCTTTTAAATGTATCTTGAAAATTCTCTTAGGACTCTATCTAAGTCAAAAGGTTTTTATTGTTTTTTATTATACAGTCTTCCGGTATTTACCCCCATCCAGCTCCCCATTAAAACTGAACAGTTTCCCTGTCCCTCCTAAAAAAAAAAAAAAACAGTCTCACAGCACAATGCTACCACATTCTTGCAACAAATTTTCATTTGATTACATAGTTTTTTTTTCATATTACATACATTAGCTGTGTAATAGTGAGGTACATTGACAAATCAAATAGATATTTCAAAATTCAAATCAAAGTGTAAAAAATACACTATTTAATTAACTCTAATAAGAAAATAATATATAGTTAGTAATAACGACAAGGTTTGATTATTAATAATGCATTATTATCTCCAGTGGATTGTATTATGTTTAGTTTGGTCCTCAGTGGACCTCCTTTATGAGCATTGAATGTTTTTTTTCTGTAATCCACTCCTAATTTCCTTGGAGGGCTACATTTCTCCAAAAAGTAAATGTGTTATCATGCTTGTGATTTCCTGAGGTTGTAAGATATTGCTTTCTCTGTAAATTGAAATGTTCTTTAATATTTCTGATATACATATATAAATATGTTGTAACCTCAAATATGGAGTATGCAGTTGCTTCGAGGGATAATTTAATATGAAAGTAAAAATTCACGACATACCCATTGATAGAAAGATTTTGTGATGTTTGTTTATTCGTGGTCCTTAAACTATTTTTTGATAATTTTAGAGAACATTAAGGCAACCCGGGGTTCAAAGATAAAATAATTAAAAGTATAATAATATAGTCTAATTCAATTATATCTAATTTATATTTAACTTATCATGAATTAAGGATGAATTTTGTAAGTCTTTTATTTTATGATACATTCAGAGGAGTCTTAAAAACTGTTTTGTATTATTTAGTGTTATAAAGATATTGGGGTTGTAAGCTTTTTAAAACCTTTTACCTTTACTCACTTTTTTAAATCAGGTTTTTAATCCTCATGTAAAGCAAGAGAAATAAATTTACTCTAAGCTCTATATTTAGACATGCCCTGTTATTGTCTCTATGACTTATAGCAGTTATTTCAAAGTGATTTCCTTTGGCACCACCATATTTAATACGTTCTTAAGTCATTGGTTTAAATTTCACCCATATAAATGTGAGCACAGATGAAACATTCCCTATGAAATTGTAAAAGTCATGGTTGGCCTATGCTGGAAGAAGTGATTAGAGTTATTATGGATTCGTTTTTATATTTCTTTTTTTACAACATCAAAAAAAGGAAATAAATCAAAAGTAATAATGGTATCTTTGTCCCTGTGTCCCTGATTAATAAGGTTTTATGGTAAAGGTATATTTTAAATAGCCACTGGTATTTAAGTGAGAATGAAGACTCACTGTCCTCCTTACATGGTTAAGGCGGAAATGAGTTAACCTTCCTGCAATAGCTCCAGTACTGGATAGGAATGCCGTCATGCAAAACCTCTCTGATCCTAAAAATGTTGGCTTTGTATCTTCCAGCTTGCGGCAAAGTAGGAAGATATGAATCATTGTGTGAGGCATGATATACATCTCGCTCAAGTGACTGGAAATATGGACTTCTCCTTATTTCCCCTTAAAAGATCCATCTTGAACGAGCAGATGGTTGGAAGAGTATTACTCTGCTTGCTACAGCAGCATTCAAAAGCACTCATGCATAAAGAAATCACTACATCAGATGTTGGCCTGAAAACCTAAAACAACACTGATTCCTGGACATCTTTTTCAACCTGCTGTAATATTGTGTTAAATTACAAATTTCATACACATTCACAACATAGTTTCCCTTGCTGGTTACTAATTAATACTTAAGTAATGAATGAAATGTACTTACTGTCAATCCAGCTGATAAAAACATTGACATTGGTTATATATAGTCATTTTGTGTAAAAAGTATTTCAGTCCAGGCTGGAAAATATCCTCTCCTGTGACATCTGGGCTTTTTTTTTTTGCTTTTATTTTTGGTTAAATGTACTAAGCTCACCACAAAGACAAGAGCTGCCAAAAAGCTGTCAACAAGGGTAGAGAGAGACCCAAAAACAGCATCTGAACATATCTGCCTCCATCTGTCTGTCTGTATATTGGTATTTGAAAATCAGACAGAAGCAGCAGAAGCTCTCCGTCTTCATTTGCAATTATGAGTAGGCTGTATCTCCATCGGATCGTGATTGATATGAATTATCATTATGATCTTTGTGTCGTTTCACGTAAGCGTACAAACTAAATTATACCACATAAACTGGAAAACCATTTAGTTTCTCATTATGGGTCGTGTTTTTTTTTTTTGTTCTGCTTTGTATGTTTTTCCACTCGCTGGGATTTAACCACCACACATTCCCTCTTTTTTTTTTAAGAGCCACTGTTTTCTTTGATCCAGATGAAGTGAGAGAGATAAGCAGTCACATCCACTTGACTTTTAAAGATCAAAAGCATGTGGTCTGACCTCTGATCCATTTGAACGAAGAGTGCTCTCTCACTGGATGACATAACAGCACTTGAGCAGTAAAAAAATACATTACTTTAGTACTTTACTGAGCATTCACACTTCAATACATAGAGCACTGTAATATCTATTAGAATTGTATTACTTTTCAGGGCAATGTTCATTTAAATGTACCCTGATACACTCCACATTTACTTTAAAAGGGGCACACTCGTTTAACACACCATTTATTGTAGACAGGTTCCATTACAGCAAACTGCAAAAACCCAAAGCAGTTTTTGATGCATGATGTTATCTGCAGTAGGACTAAATGAACTGTACTGTAATATCCCAACCACAGAGTCAGTGCATTGAATGGATAAACATCAGCTATAATGAAAAAGAATGATACGCAATAAAAGAAAGTTGTGCAATAATAAAATGGTAGCTGTGCTTTTGCCAAACAGCCACAAAGGATAAATAACTAAAGGACTGTAACAAAATAAATAAATCAAAGAAAGAAAAGAGGTTGACTCGGAAGCAGTATGAGTGATAATTGTATTACATACAAATAAAATATAAAACATAAGCTGAAATAGGCACATCCTGACCTAAAACAATCCTGTAATAAGAGTCAAAATCGGCTTACAAAATAGATTGTTTTACCTTCACTATGTGCTTCCAGAGACCAAGCCTGAAGCATCAGAGGAAACACAATGATTTATCTTTATATTTAGCCTGAATTAATGCCGTATATCTATCAAGTGAAAGTAACCGTCTGTCTTTTGTGAAATTTGACATGTTCTTTCCAAGGTCTTCAGGTCTTAAAGCTTTCACCTCATATTATTATCATTAGTTATTATGCTTCAAAATGTATATAAACGGTATATGCAACATCATTGATTCAAAGAAGTTCAGTGTATCTCCCACATTATAACCTCGCCTGAATATTTAATTACTGACAGAGACCTCTTTGTTCCACATTGAATAACGGTTTTAATATTGCTGCTTTAAAAATCTAATTGTTTACATAGAAACAGTTTTATGTAAACTTTGTTATACATTTGTTTTTATTCAAATTGTCAGCAATCGCGGGCAGCAAAACTTTTAGAAATAATAATCAGTAGTTAGCTCCATTTACTGCGATATGAGCAAATAAAAATTATTACAACCAAATTCTCTCGGAAATCAACTAATTGGAGTTAATCTGTATTAAATGAATTCTCAGCATATTTGAATTAAATTGTAAAGGCCTTGTTTGACAGAAAAAATTACAGAACAAAACAACACCATGAAAACCAAAGACCGCAGACAGATCACAGATAAAGTTGTAGATATATTTAAATCCTGCTGGTCTGTGGTCCGTGGCTAATCTTCCTGTCAAACGCTGAATACATATCTCAGGAAGAGTCTGCTTATTCCTTCGAAGGTTTTTTGAACAGCAGGAAATATATTCATTTAAGAAAGAGTGTACCGTAATTTTAGGGATTTTAATCATGATCCGTGCATGCTCACTGGTAAACAAATACACAATTAGAAACCTGTTTACGTTCAGTGTAAATAGAGATAGTGTGTTCAGCCGAATCTTAGTTTAAGAAAAAAGGCCATTACCTGGCTCTAAATAACCTCTGACAAAATATAATCCAGTTGTCAGTGTGCTGTTTGTTGGCTGAGGGATGTTAGATTAAAATCCANCATCCATCCATCCATCCATCCATCCATCCATCCATCCATCCATCCATCCATCCATCCATCCATCCATCCATCCATCCATCCATCATGGTGGAAACACAAAAGGACACAAGTTTGCTTAAAATATTTAATGCAGTTTCCTTCTTGCTTAATTTTCACTGAAAGCAAACAGCGCATCATCAGTTCTTATTCGGCTCATTTTGCTCTCAGGGAGAATTTAAAGCAACATTTCATTGCTTTAAACAAGCTCCAATGTAAAATACAAGAGACGTAATTAATAAGAGACGTAATTAAATCTCCTATCTGTAGTCACCAGACTATGGTCTGGGTTGAAATTTATAGAGCTTTTTTAACATCAGAATAACAAGTTGCAGGGATAACAATCCTGTCCTGTGGCAGTATGTGTCATTTATTCAGAGCAGGTGATATAAGAAAAAGACAAGTAAATATTACAATGTAGTTAAAGTCCACATGAAATAGTAACTGGTCAGAATCGTAATCTTGTTTCCTGTGTCTGATCTTATATTTGCAAAAAATAAGTTTGGTACAGTATAAATGATCTTACCTGAAATTAAATTGTCTGAAAAATATATAAAAAAATAATGTTTATGTTAGGATCTGTGGAGTTCTGTAGAGCACCCAAAAGCAGAGATGGAAGGCAGATATGTTTCTTGCAGTTTTAAAGGTGAAGTAGATGGTGATGGGTCCAGTAACAGCAATGTGTCGGTGCATGCATCAAGCCCATAGAGCAAAACACTGTATCGGTGCGCATGTTGTATCAAGAAAGTCATGTGACCGATGCAGGAGTTGTTTCTAACTGACTAACAAACTTAACTGTGTTTAAAAACATATCTGTCAACATGATGCATCTGCTAAAAAAAAGTCTCATCTTTTGTCGTTCGTCGTTAAAATTATCAAGAATTTTGGAGCAGCCTAAAAGGAATAGGAAAGTTTCAGCCGTTGCTTTTTCATTTTAATTTTCTTGTTGTGTCATACTTTTCCTCTCAGGTATTATTCAGCTTATCTGAATCAAAGTTTATTTCAAATTGACTCTTAGTTTATTTACTGTTTTTATTGTACTTATTGTTTTACAAATATTATTTAAAATCCTAGTCGACAAGCATCTTCATTCACATTTTCCCCTAAATGCTCACCTTATTGTATATGTTTATATTATTTATTGGCAGCATCTAAAAATATCAAACATATTTTCAATTTAAACATAATACAATATATACAAATAATACAATATAACCTACAATAATTTCAATTATATAATTGTACTAGGTCATCAAATCTATTCAGTTTAATCTGTCAAATAAGCTGCCTATAGTGTCTTTAAAGGTCAGGCAGGTGTCAGTATTCTGTCGAAACGCTTCAAGATGCCTCATTAACCCATCACTCAATTACATAACTATCAGTAAGTAGAGTATGCAGTTGCTAAGGGGCCCCTGAGCTCTTAGGGGCGCCGTCACTGACATCTGGTAGGCCCCCTATGCAATTGTGGACTAAGACGTCTCTTTGCAAATGTAATGGTGCGAAAAAATTCGTCTTAAACCCACCTAATACTAGATTAATCGACCGGACCTTATTTATACCTCAACACATGCCAGATTTCAACAGGATGGTGAGCCGTTTAAACACGACACCAATAGCAAAGCAGACAGTGGTACTTTTAATTACTATGTTAACTGTGTATAGTTCATTAGACGGTTGGTAAAAAAAAATACACTCCTATAATATGTTTCAAACCGAAATACAGATCTTAAAAGAACAATTTATTTTAGTATTTTATTGTACTTCATATGGAGCCCATCCAGATAATTTTGCTTACGGGCCTATTGTTGTGTCATTACGCCATTGCCATCATTAAATGGTACAAAAACATAAATCCAGAAATAACGGGCTTGGAAGTCAGGAACCATTACTAAGAGATGCTGGGGAAAAAAAAAAAAAAAGATAATCCAGCACTGAGGAAGCAGAGGAGGAGTCTATACGGGAGACAGAACAGAGAGTTGAGAGAGTGAAATAATCAGTTAATTGGGAGCAGGTGTGGAGAGAAACAGCAAGAAAGGAGCACTAGGGGGCAACACAGAGTAACCAAGGAAAACAGGATTTAACTGCAACTAGAAAATACCTACAATTAGACTAAAGGGGAATAAAACTAATGATCACATAATAAGGAATGACCAAGGGGGAAACTAGAGGATAAGAGAAGGGACTGGAGATTACTGAAGCCATGGAAAACATAACCTAAAGATAGTGAATAAAATGTGGAAATGAATTAAAAGGAAGAGCAAAACTAAGAATTCAAAAAATTATATAAATCTTCACAATGACACAGTTAAATAAAATAAAATAAAGCATAACTGAGAACCCAAAATCAAAACTTAAACAGAACCAAAAAGTCCAGAATTGCGGATACTGACAGTTTAAGAATAGTATTCATATATTTTCCTAGCCTTGTTTTTTAGTGAGCAAAGAGAAAAACAAAGGCAAAATAAAAATAGTTAGTGTTTTGAACTGGCTTCAGCATCTAATGCCAAAAAACTAGCACATTGGCCTCTGTGTACATTGCAGTAAAACTATGCTTTGTTGTAGCATATAAAAAAATTATGTTTCTCATAATAAATAATTCAGAATGGATAACTCAGATTCTTGGTCAGCGGAAAATTTCTTGATGATTTCTATTCAAAAATCTAGCAATTCTTGTTGTAGTCTAGAGGTAAGTAAAATAACAGCGAACAACTTTTGGAAAGATTTGGAATCTTGCTGGAGGAAATTTATATATGCTCAAACATTTGAGACCAATTGTGATAAAGTGGTAATTTATACAGAGCTGAGGAATAAACAAATGCCTTGTCTGTAATCCTGTGACCCAATCTAATGGCTTGGTAAGATTGATTGTGCTAAACAGTGTGCAATTAGAGAGCTATTCACAATAATAAATTAAAAAGGAAGCTCTCCATAACCCTAAGACAGAAATAAAGGTAGGGCAGCATTTGGGTTTCCTCCACTGGGAATTGTCTGAAAACAGACAAAAGTTTTATTCTAAAGTGAAACTGCACTGCATTGATAAAGACAAGTCAAGTAATTGATTCAAATGGCTTAAAAGATTGTGCTTTTTTTATAACAGACTGCAAAAAGAAAAAAAATCACTGCAGAGGTTTCCAACAAAGCTTTGTTAAAGACTATGACCTTATTCTTTCACTGGCTTCTCTAATATACAAAACTGAATCTACCACCTTCTGAAAAAGGCTTTTCCACAAAGTAAAAGGAATTGTAGGCAGAAAATGAAAGGCTAACATGATAAAAGTCTAGTTAAATAGGTCATAGCTCTGAATGTGCTGGTTTTTGAACATTCCTTACAAACTACATGTTAGTGCACTAATTTCCTTGAGCAATCCCAGAATTAGAAAAAGTTCTTAATGAGAGTAAAATAATAATTTATTGTATTTATTACAGATATATATAGGTTTTCTTGTTTTGGATCTTAGAAGCTGTGAAGTAAAAAATAATGTTTTGAATCTTAAGTACCTTTGTAGTTTTCTTGAACATCTCCCATAATCTTTTACTCAGGTTTACCAGATATTCTTTGGATCTACCCTCATCCTAGAGCAGTGATTTTGATGGAGTTTTGCTAAGTCACTCTTACTAGTTCCTCCCTTTACACCCTGTAATGACTGTGAAAAAATAATTGTGTTTTGCAATACTTACATGGAAATACAGATATAAAATGAGCCAACCTTCAGTTTTCTGGACCCACCAAAGCTCTAAACCTGATTAGATGAAGCTTAGCAGTGTGTATCTTTCTACTAGATATGATCCTAGTTTTTATTTGGTGGTCTCCTATATCTGATGTAATTCACTAGGTTATGTGGTGGTTCTATTTGTTTTCAAACACTTTTTCTTTCTTAAATAAAAACCAAACAGCACACACAAAAGCCTCTTTGCGGCAGTAGAGGTAAGCCCAGTGGCTTTGTTCTGTTTACTGTGTGCCTTCTGCCATCACCTTAACTTTATCATGCCAACTCAGAGCTGTTTGGCTTTAGAAAAAACAGTAAAGCAGATTTTATGTTTTCATTGTGCAGGTTTTGTATGCTTCTTTTGTTGCTCTGGGGTTGATTAAACTAAATATTTGGAGTTTCTTGGTAATCTTAAAGCAAAAAAAAAAAAAAAAACTTCTTAAAGCAGAAATATAGTTCTATATTAGGTTAGAGTTTCAGTTTGAAACAGAACCTGATGCTATTTTTTACAGAGGTGATGACATTGGCTGTATGTGCCAACAAAAGTGCATGCATCTTATGCTGCCAACAGTTAGAAATCACTGCTGACATTATTATGATATATGATCCTTGTGCTTTATCATCAGGTAGTCATTTTATTGATTCTCGGTGTAATAAAAGGATGGTTATCAGTGTTTGAGCTTCCTTACTGATTTTCAAGGGATTTGCTGCTATACTGAAACCTGGACTTAATCACACATTACTGCCTTCATATCTTAACTGAGAGTTTGGCTGGATACAGTCCGATCAGACCGATCTAGACAATGCTTTCACACAAAGATTTTGCTGATTAAAAGGCTTACTTGGCTGTGATGAGGGAAAATCTTTTCTATATCAAAAAGGAGGATCTCTGATAGATTACTGGGGAAACACAGAGTGAACTACTGACCTGCTTCACAGAGGGTTACTGCCGAGGTTCAGTCTCATTTTAAATTAACTGAAAAAGATCATTTTGAGACTTTTATGCTTCATACATACTTTTTTCATACTAAATGCTAGGAACTCATGTTATCAAATGAAAAACCTATTTTCAATTGTTTATAAAAGGGCAAGTTAAAATACTTTAATTGAATAATTATTTCAATCACTACTGTAATTCGTAAATTATACTTCATAAATTTTACTGTTTTGTAGGATGTTAATTGTATTTGCAATCTCAGTCCTTTATTTTGATTTAAATTTACTATCATCAAGTAGGGAGATGGACATATAAACTTGAAGATCTTCTTCAGATCTTCATTTGAACCATTTATTTAGATAATGAATAGAATGGGTTGTATTTTTCATACTTTCTCCTGATATGAGATGAAGTCTTAACATTTGTGTATAGTTACTACTGTAGGAAATCCTTCTGAATCCTTCCAGTCCAATAGTTGTGTATGTTGTTCTTTCCCAACTATGTGTACTCCAGATTTAACCTAAATTAAATCAAATATCCAGCAGGCAAAAGTTCCTCCACCGGCTTTACGAGTTAATCTCTGACACAGTGAGCAAACTAGACAAAATACAGCCTCACATTTAAGCTGGGATTGCCAGAGGAAAGAGAAAATATAATTCAAAGACTTCGTAAAGTATATATATAAAAAAAGTGTTCTCAGTTTGTCACACAACAGAAATATGATTTATTAATAACCCATCTGAACTTTAATGATTAAAAGCACAACTAATGTTGGGATCTGGAGTTCTGCCACCTGTCTCCAGCAGGGTGCGCTGTGGATCTCCTGGGCTGGAGCCCTCCAGCACAGCTGACGTTCATCAGCCCATCAGGAGACCTGCCTATTTAAGCAGCTGCCAGACCTTCCTTCAACGCCGCAGTGTTGACCTTAGTTTGGTTAGCAACCTGAGCCCTCTGTTACCAGAAAGAATCTAAGTCATCTCAAGTGAGAAACTGATTCTAATCCACCTCTGTCTTTGCTCAAAGGAAACCTGTCTCAACTCTGAAGCTCTGGATGAGCTTAACCTGCCTTCCAGCCCTGGTGAGCCAAACCTGAAGATTCCAGTCTGGATTCCTCCTGCTGCTCTCAGAGAAGAGCTGTAAAGTCTGATCAAGGTCTGCCTTTCAAAGTCAGAAGCTAGACGCTGCTGCTGCTTGTGCACTCTGCTGAACCAACAGTCTCTGGACCCAACGGTTCCCTCTCTCACAAGTGAAGCCTGGACTTCTTCAAGGTAGACTCTGAAATATCTTAAAGACTCAATAAATCATCAGACTGCCTGGCTAATCAAACTGTCCATCTCTGCAGACATCAGTGAACCCAACCCGGACCGGTACCTGATCCAGTTCTTGTCTTTGTGTCTAACATATTCAATAAACTCTGTTCAACTTTTTATCAGTCTCTAGTGGTGTTCTGCATGTGGGTTTAATCCCTAAACCAACCATGACAACTAAAGCATATAAGATTAGATAATATGAAAATATGATTCTGATTGCTAACAGATAACAGGGAAAGGAAAAATAAATCCTAAAACAAGGGGTTACTGAAACTGAAATTTTATTCCAATTTCCACAGTACAATCATATAACGTTGGGAAACATTTTATAAATGTAGAGCAAAACCTCTGTGACTTTTATGTGTTTAGAAAAAAACTGCAGAATTCTATTTTCACATTCTTGAAATTGATCTAAACCTCATATTCACAGGTCAGAGCAAGAGCAGTTTAAAAAAGCCCATTTGATGACAAAGTCAATGCAAATGACTTGCTGAGTAGACAGACCCAGGACCTGCCCTTGGAGCCAGGCCTGGGGTTGGGGTTCATCTGCAAAACCCAAAGGATTGAAACAAGGCCATTGGCTGAGTGCCCATCACCTGCAGGGTGACATATATAAAAGATTTAGTTTTATTGTTGGTTTGTCTGGCTAGGATTTAGGAGTTTGCCCTCCTTGGCGGTTCAAGCCCCGACCTTCAGTGTCGTTGTGTCCTTGGGCAAGACACTGCACCTGCATTGTCTACTGATGGTGGTCAGAGGGCCCGGTGGCCCCAGTGTACAGCAGCCTCGCTTCTGTCAATGAGCCCCAAGGCAGCTATGGCTACAATGTAGCTTGCCACCATCAGTGTGTGAGTGTGTGTAAATGCGTGAATGATTGAATGTAGTATAAAGTGCTTTGGTCAAGTCTTCTGATTGGAAAAAGCGCTATATAAGTACAGGCCATTTACCATAGTACTTGAGTAAAAGTCTTGATACTCATGGTCAAGTCTTACTCAGCTACAAGTAAAATTTACTCTGTCAAACATCTACTCAAGTTAAAGTATTGAAGTAGACACTTTTAAAATCACTGTTATTTAAAGTATTTAAAAGATAATACTTTTTCTCATATCAGTACTTTGCTGTATAATTTTCTTTACTTTTACAGAACTTTACAACTGTCAGAAACCACCTCATATATAAATGCATAGAACTATAGAAATTTGACACCACCTGTAACGAACTTTAGCATAAAAATGCCATTAAAAGGTAAGGACAGCTATCTTAATTATTATTATTTAAAAACACATCAAAAAGAAATTAATTGACCAATTAATTGACCAATCCAAATCCTTGCATGACTTCCCTTTTTCCAAGTCAAGCACAGGACAACAGTCAACAGAGCAGAGGGTTCCAGGACGGCTGGTTTAAAGGCAACAAGATTATCTGACTGGGGCAAGGCCTGCATTAGAAAATAGGTATGAGACAGGTATTTCAGGAGGTCAAAACTAAAAATGTTGAATGTTCTGATCACACAAATGGCTTTTAATAATCTGGCAGTTATCCATTGGGAGAGCAAAATATAAACTCTGGTGCAAACCAGGTGCAGTAACTTCCAGTAATTGGATCAGCTGTAGTTGTAACTGCTTAAACAATGATGTCATGGGACTGAACGTCACTGTCGATTTTGAGGCAAAAAGAAACATGATCATTATGTTTTTTACTCATAGAGGATAAATGTATTTTAGTACTGTCTGATCATTTTATGATTTGGTATAGCTGATATATTGGATTGCATATAGAATAAAATAAATGCAACTAAATGTAAAACACTAAGCTGATTCGAAACTACAGTTTAGGCCATTTAGATCATGTGTTAATATCATCTGCTTTCATTTTAATCCTAGAAATGTTTTCCCTAAGTTAACTGATACTGCTGATTTGATAGTTCCATTAATATTCAGGCAAATTTAGAGATGTCAAAGTGAATGGCTGACAGCATCTATGCTTAGATGAAACAAGTTCTTTAATGAATCATTAAAGAGGGTACAGCAGCTGTAGGAAGATCAAGGAGAATACAACTTACTGACAAAGGACATAAAATGGAAGGGTTCACCGAGAAATCAGGAAGTGGAGAAAATGAACTGAATAGAAATAATTCTCACTAAGAAAAAAAAATGTTTTTTATGGCATAAAGGGTGTTGAAAATGACAACTAGCATAGGTAGAGCAAATATGAATAGGATGGACAGGATTTTTTTTTTTTAAATAAGGCAGAAGATAAAAGTATCAGAGAATACAAGGATAATGGGTACAAAAAATACTTTCAAAAGAGCGCCAGCAAATCTTCAAGTGACTTATCTCTGGGGGAAGCGCAGGGGATGGCCCATGACAGGTTGGAGGGACAATGTCTCTCGGCTGACACAGGAACACATCGGGTTTCCCCCAGGGGGCTGGAGTACAGTAAGCTACATGTTAGGAAAATTCAAAGGGGAGAGTAAAGCCTCAGTCATGGAATGATAGGTAGGTCAGTGAGTTCCTTGCTCTACCCATACTACTGGCCCGCTTACTTTATCTCAGTTACTCTGATTCAGAGGTCTGCAGCATTCCTCAGCAGGGACCACAGATTGATGGGTAGATGTTCTTATCTCCTTGTAAAGACTAATGTATGTAGCAAATAACTAAATGAAAAGGACTTGTAATTTAAAACAAAGTCTTCTTTTAAAAGTCATTGGCGATGTTCTCCTTGACCTACAAGATCTACAATAGTTTGAAAAGGTTTTTTTTTTTTTTTCTAGCATTTTTTTTCACTATTTTCTTTTTGTAATTACTGTTGTTGTTTTTTTTTTTGGATCACATAATTGTATTCCCAGACAAATAAAACTTAAACCTTTGAATGTATGGGTTAATGTTTTATTTGTTAAGGCAAAAAAATATCAAAACCAAGATGGTCCTCTGTGAAAAACAAAATTCCCGGTAGTACCTGGTGGGTTCACAATTGATGGTAAAAACTGCCACTAAACATTAGCAAAATCTTACAATGTGTCTTTCAAATTGTTGTGGGGTAATTTTGGCCAACATCTTTTAGCTGAACACCTTTGAAGTTTTTTCATCATTAATAGCTTGTGTGGGTTTAATCCCCCAACATCGCTGTTGCTTTTGGCAAAAAGTAATTTCTTTTAGCAGTTCTGAGTCAGACTTGCCAGGATACTCTGTATCATTGTCGTCTAACATAACTAAAGTGTGCTTGAGTTTAAGACAAGAAGCAGCGGTTTAAATACTGCTTTTTGGGATATTCTGGTAGGGTGCAAAAGACATCGTTCCATTTTTTACTGCCAGTCATCTGTTTCCCATACATATACAAAATAGCTCCAGATATCATATTACCATCATGCTTGAGTGTAGGTATAATTTTAATTTTCTGAAAGGAAGTCAGTTTTGTAGAACATATAATGAGAAATAAAACCTTAAAACAGTTCCTCCGTTTGTCTTTTCAGTCCATAGAATATTCTCTTTAAAGTCATGAAGATCATTAAGTTTTGTTATCAAGTTATCATGACAAACCATTGTGCTCTTTTTTGCCTTTGAAACTCTTGGATTCTGTCTTTTTTTTTCTTGTTAAATCTTGATCACTACCTTGATACACTACTTGGGGAGCATTGGCCCTAGTGGTTAGAGCATTGCACTTGCGCTCTGAGAAGGGTGCAAGTGCCCAGTTCAATCCTCACAGCCTCCACTCAGGGTTCCTGAGCAAAACCCTTAACCCCACACTCCATTGTGGGACTATAAAGGATTAACATTTACATCA
>NW_015150972.1:396416-411962 GCF_000732505.1 Cyprinodon variegatus | reverse complement strand
CAAAACACTGCAAAATTGCACCACATACATTAATGCTCTGATCTTCCATATCAATGCGTTTTTTTGCACCATGTTTTTTCTCCTACACTGTTTACATTTGATCATGGCAGCATTTTAGGGAATGGACATATCATGAGAGCTGTACAAAACTAAATTTCGTTTTGTACTATAAACTCTGTGTATACAAAATGACAGTAAAAGTTGCCTAAGTCTAAGAAAGTCGATCACTTTTCCATGTTCTTTTCATCTGTGGATAAAGGTTAACATGTGGCTCCTTGGAGTCACAGGGTAAAATAAAAAATTCTTTGTCCCGTTTTCCAGACTGATAGAAGTTAGACACTATGTTTCTAAACTCATCTTTTCTGGTAAGAATTTAATTACTTTCAACTGAAGTTGTAATCATATTTTCCTGGTTGTTCCCAGTTACCCTGCCTCTCCCATCCCTGTGTTCTAGCCAAACCGTTCACTCTTAACTTTGATGTTCCATTTGAGAAAGCCTCAGAGCGTCATGCCTTCCTTTCAACCACATCTTATTGCAACAATGTTTGGGAACTACCTCAATGAATGACAACTGGGACTCTTGATAAAGTCTCCATGCTACCTGCTGTGCTACACATGCTACAATCTCTACTGATACCACCAAGCATTTTATATTTCCACTTAGATAAACTTGTTGGAAAACTGCTCAGATCTTAGCTTCTGTAAAGCCATTTCTTTATTCACTGTTGCAGCTAGCCTGTTCTAAGTCAGTCTGGTAAGACTCTTCAGTCTAAACAGATATAAAACCACAGAAGATGGGCCAGAAATGCAACATAACAGTAACCATAACAGTCAAGATTGCAGCTACATCAGAGCAGGTATTTATTGAAGCCCTTCATTGTTTCCTGAAAAAAGATGTTTTCTGTATATCAATAAACTTTCAGCAACTGGCTGCTTTAAGATATTTTCTTTTTTTATAAAAACAGAAAAAAAACAGTTAGTCCCACCTTTCAAATCAGTTTCAACTTGTTTCTTTCCAGACTGATAAGCCGTGTACATGCCATAAGTTTGTGTGGATTGCCAGGCTATGTTACATTAATAACCTTTTAACATGGAAGTTACATTTTGGGCAACACTTTTACATATTTGGAAATTCTTTAATTTTGTTTGCATTTAAAATCTATCCAGGTCAACTGAGTCATTTACTATATTTTTAGCAAAATATTTACACATATATTCTGTGAAACTAGAAACATTTGTTTTTATTATCTTCCTTTTTTGTACAAAATTTTTCAACTTGTTACATTTCACTCATTTCAATAATAAAAAGGTGACTCTGTTCATCAATATTTTGAAGTTCTTGTGCTCTTGTTTTTGTGTGTTTGCTTTAAAATGTTGGTCAATGTGTTGTTTTCCTGCTTTTGCTTTATTGTCACTCTGTGTTTGTGCAATGTTGAACCTGAGCAAACAGATGCAGGGGTTAATGTAATGTATCAACCCTAAAAGATGGGATTTATTGGAAATCTAAGAAGCCGAAATTATTTTCCAAACCAGAACAAATTGAGTGTGACCTCAAGGTTAGCATAATTCCCACTACATACACACATTCACGTACCTCTATGATTCATCACGCCGACAAACCTACCTATCTATACTGTAGATATATTTTTGCTGTTGTTCTAAAGTTGAAATGTGTGATACAATGGTCGCAAATTGCCTTAAATGAGGATAATAATGCTGTTTTCTGTTCGACCAAAAATAAATTACACATTTTGTAAATGCGTTAAAAGGAGGGAGCTATCACTGCATTAGCTGGCAGTCAGTAGAAATATAAACAGCCTTAACATCCAGCCTGTTCACAACAACAGCCACAACACAGACAGCATTAGACTGTAGATTTCAAATCAACCACCCACCATGCCCTGCAGGTAGAGAGACAACTTTATTCCCACAACTCTGCCTCTATCGCTTTCTTTCTTTTAACTGGGAGATGTAGAAACAAAGGTCTGTAGTGACTCTGTTTTCTGGAGCTAGTTAATATCAAAAACTTGTTTGGGTGCTGTGTTCAGGGAAATCTCTGTCAGTCCAATAACTCATGTTATTCATCTATAGCTCAGACTAAGTGGTTTCTGTGCAGTAGAGGCATGAAAAAATGATGTTTCTTAATACAATGACAAATGCCACAAATACAATTCAATCCAAGTTTACTCGAAAGAAAAAATAATATTTCTATATGCCAAAAATTGTGTGTATTAACAAATAGCAGAGTAATATGTTGGCCTCCAGGAATCAAATTGAAAGGAAATGAAAAACCAAGTTTTTAGTTTCACTTAACAGTTGCAAAAGTTATTATGTGAATGTGCTGGAGGACAACAGCCTGGCTGGAACAGCTGGTGTCTCCCCAGCATTAGTGATTGCTGTAAGGTTAACAACTGGATGCAATCAACTGTCCACTACTTCCACATGCTCTTTTACGAGGAGTGTTTGCTGCAAAGCCCCTTCATCACTGGAATCAGCTGGATTTGCTCTCATAGAAAATATTTTGCACCAGTTGGTAAAATAATTTGAGCCTGACTGCTTTTGCTGTTACATCTTGGATCAGTTCTGAACAGGTTACTGAATTCAATGTACATTTACCTGTTTATCATTTTTTTTATCATTTTGTTTTGTAGATAAACTAAATCTATAATTTAACTGACTGATTCATTTTGTATGTTTGTATTCTCAGCACACTTGCTAACCCTACTGTTCAGTTAGACACCTCAACATCTGAGGTGTCTAACTGAACCTGATTTAAGCTACTTCATTATTTATTTAGAACTCCATTATCGTATTCTAAGTAAATTAAATCTTATTATCTCTTTTTAAGATAACACATATCCATTATTTTAGCAGATCCTCTTTTTTACCTGCTCAAATACACTTATTTTAAGAAGTTCCTTCCTATTTTTAGAACAGCTTTTAGAGCCAATTCCTTGCAGATTTCTTTGGTTCTTTCATTTTTTTCCTTCAATAGGCTATTTTAGGCCCACTGTCAGAAAAAGTT
The DNA here is from genome assembly GCF_000732505.1 of Cyprinodon variegatus. NCBI lineage: Eukaryota > Metazoa > Chordata > Actinopteri > Cyprinodontiformes > Cyprinodontidae > Cyprinodon > Cyprinodon variegatus. Next base: position 408,937 of record NW_015150972.1, on the reverse strand, counting down.
CACCAGAATAGATACAAAAAAGTATTTTCAGGCAATAATGTAATTCATTAAAGCCATCCAAAACCAACCTTGTGCCATTTAAAAAAAATAATTGCTTCCTACATTTAATAGTGGTTTTCACACTGTTTGCTGTAACAGCTGCCATTGGCATTTTGAGATAGGTGATAACAATCTTTTACATTGCTGTCAAAAAAATTTTAGTCCACTATTTTTTCTCAATTTTCTTAATTCAGCCAAATTAAAGGGCCTGTTTAAGGTCATGCTTTGGAATCTCAGGTTTTGATCCACAATTTGATTAGACCATTTCAAAACATTAATCTTATTAATTCCAAAAAGAACAGTAGAGGCACAAAAGAAAATAATTTCCAGCTATGTAGCTTCTAGTTTAGTTTTATCTTAAAATCCATTTTGTAGAATATCTGCTGCGGCTTCTGTCAGGGCTTGTTGCTTAAATGTGAAAACAAACAACTGTTTTGTTCTCGTGAGTGTTTGAACTCTCTGAATCTTGAGTTGCTGTTTAGGGTTTTCACTGTTTTTATCTATTCTGCAGCCTTTTATCTATTAAGAACAAGTTATCATTTGATGAAACCTTTTCTTCTCTGCTTCAGGTACGTTTATCTAATGCTGCAATATAGAGTAACACAAAGAAAGCTGTTAGAAAAAAGCACCTGAAGGATAATTCATATGTTTACTCAATAGCATTACATGGTTTGTTATTTTCAGAGATAATTTTTTATTTAGGTTTTTGAAGAGATGTTAAGAAAACTTCATAGACTTTAAAAAAAAAATAATTTCTGAGCACAACAAGCTGAATAGTATAACCTTCTGTCAGAGTGAACTCTTTTCCACCTTTATATCAGCAGCAGTGGAAAAAGAAGGCAAACTCTCACAATAATGGTGTTATTTCACACATAAATGCATGGAAGGTTAAAGAGGTAATTAAGCCACTGAGCATGGGTTTGATTTAACATTCAGGACAAGCTCTAACATTTCTTATTATTCTCAGTAGCTGGGAACACGAGAGGTGGCCTTGACTGCACTATGACACTTTAGATTTCACCTTATTCTTTTCTATGCTGCATTTACCATCTGTTTCTCTGGCTTTAGATATTTTCAGTAACTCTCTGCCTCATTTTCAAAGGCTTTTAGTCGATCCTGCATGGCCAGTGATGTCTGATTCTCTGTTAGTATGTGTCGGCATGTAGATCAAAAATTGTACGAAGATAAGAGACTGAAACAGATTCTCATTCAGATGCAGCTTCACGATTCAATTTAGCACAGCCACACATAAGTTATTATCAGTTATTAGAAGAATCAACTAATTTAGCACGAATTAGAGGATAAGCCACCTGTTTTAGTTGCATATGATCTATTTTTCTCCCCACGATGGCGTTAAAAAATATAGTTTTGTTTTATGTCAGACTGAAATGTGGAAATACTCAGGGACTTTATTTCAGATTCCCATTTTAATAATGTTGGAAGGACCAGAATATTTCACTACAGACCTTTTCTGTTCAGTAATGACTTCTCTGGATGATCATTTAGATTAAGTCCTGCAGACCCTCTGAGAATTTTCAACTGCTGGCACAGCAAGAAATAGCTGAAAATATGATATTGCTGAATCAGTCTCTGGGTAGTGAACCCAAAAATGCTTTCCAAGCAAAATCTGATGGCTTCAGGGTTGAAAGGGTTCATGGAATTAGTAGGTGAAGAATGTGTCTATAGGTAAACCTTATACAAACTGAACTGGGCTCCCCTGGCAGTGGAAGTTTACTATTTATGGGTCTGCAGAAACTGATTTGGGTGCAGACGCTAAAGAACCTGACATAAAAAGCTCACCACGGCCATATTTTATTTCTGCTGGACTTCAGTGCTCACTGAACTGAATCCATAAAGTAGCTATCAGCACTTTAATCTAGAAATTCAAACTCTGTAAATAAGGCACATATTTTTCAGCTCAAGAGTTTTAAAGTGTGATCACTAAACCCATTTTTTTCACTTACTGGTACAATTTAAAGGAGAACACAGAAGAGCTGTGTGTCCCAGTGTGAAACTTCAATAGCTGAGCTCTTTGTAGTCAACAGCTAAAATCTTTGAAAGTTGTGGTCTAAACCTTCAGAAAAAGCTACCACAGTCTAAATAAAGTGTGAATAATCTATTAATAGTCATGTCCATGTTTTCTCTATAGGATTAATTTAATCTTAGAGATAAATCTGGATTGTAGAAATGTCTATTATCACAGAGTGAACCTTTTAACTGAAAAAACTCACATACATTACACCTATGATTCTTGCTCCAAATGACTTCAAAGAAGAAACAGATCTTACATGCGTCCTGAACAGAGACAAAATAACTAAGCCCTGGGAATTTGCTATTAACCAGTTGTGGAGGTGGTCAGTCGCACCAAATTCCTGGGGGTGCACATCACAGACAAACTCACCTGGTCTGTGAACACCCCCTAATGGGTGAAAGTGCTTTACTGCCTGCACAGGATGAGGAGAGCCCACCTGCCCCAGCCTATCCTCACCACCTTCTACAGAAGCACTATAGAGAGCGTTCTGACCAGCTGTCTCACTGTTTGGTGTGGAGGCTGCAGCTCCTCAGACTGGAAGAACGTGAGAAGAGTGGTGAGAACAGCAGATAAGATCATCAGGGCTCCTCTTCTCTCCATAAGACATTTCATCCCAGTGCTGCATGTCATTATCAATGACCTCTGCTGCTCTCTGGGAAGAGGCTTAACAGCACTTGATGCAGGACCAGCAGGTTCTGCAAAAGTATTTTTCCCTGCTGCCATCAGACTGTTGAACTGGACTCTGCATAACACTTGCAACCTCATATTTGCACTACCAACGTGGCTGAAACCTTTATAATCCTTTTAAATATGACACAACTCAATGTTCTACTGCATATATAATCTTAAACTGTAATTAAGCGGAAGAAAGCTTCTAGCCAGAATACATTTACCTAAAATAATTTGGATTTGAGGTTTAGGACTCAGGGTGTTGCATGCGAAGGATATGATCCAAATGAAGAATGTACAGAGCCTGAGTGATGATTTTTGTGAAGCTCCAAAACATAAAGGAAGATACAGTACTGAGGAAGAGAAGCTGCCCATTTAAACACATTAAAATCTAGTAGATGATTAGAAAGTAAACCACTCAAGGGCAACACCTTTTTCTTTTACTAAAATCTAATAAAATCACATGAGGAAATGCACAACTTCTCTGAGGACAAGAACTCATGGTACGGTAATAATACGCACCATACTTGATTGCACAACTTTGCAATTAGATTTAGTGATATGGGCAATCAGGATCATTTGGTAATATAACAACAACAACAAAAAAAATCCAATTTATTTTTTGGGGGATTGTTTTATTTCAATAAATTGTAATTATTCTATTGTGTAAGAGCTTGGTCTGGCTGTACTTTCAGTGTCTTGCATCTATCTCCAATATTGAGATTAATCTGACAATTGCAAATTAAACAATAATCCTCCATATGTATTTCACACCCCAACTTGAAGGTAGCTTTACTGTAATTTTTATTTTTTTTCTAACGGTGGGAGGAAGTCAGAGTATCTGAAAAGAACCAATGATTGCAGAGAGAAAACATGCAAACTCTATTCAGTAAAGCTCCAGACCAGAAATCAAACCAGCACCCTCTTGCTGCAAAGCAACAAACTGCAATACCTTGCAGGTTTTAGGTGTAAGTCTTGCAGGTAGCATAGTATTTCAAGAGGTCAAACATGGAATAGACAAAATCAAATCTTAAAAAAAAAAAGTTTATGTGATTTATATTTGTTTGTTTTTTTTATTTTGTTTACCACAATACATTTTTAATGTGCAATTTATTAGTTTGTCATGTGAAGATCTAAGGTGAGTCATTATTTTTAGAGTAGTGCTGAGATGCTGAAATGTAAAAGTGAGTGGTGCTATGCCAGGTTTGCTGTTGCAGCATATTTGTTAATTCTGCTGTGGTCAGATCATGCTCTGTGATCAGATGCTACAGTACTAGGAAACAGAATATGTTGGTGTACTCAGAATCTAGGGCAGCTATGTGTTTTACAGAAAAACCACTTGGTGCATATGTTTTACATTTTTCACATTATAATAACCTAAAATTTATTTAATTAACCAATAATGAAGATCATATGAAGTTGAACACAAAATGTGGATTTAAATGTTTATAGAAGGAAAGATAAAAAAAAGTTTTTCCAAAATATCTTAATATAAATTATACATTTATCCTTAAATTAATTTTAGATCTGTCTCCTCTTTTTTTCCTGGTCCGAATGACGACGGTTCTACAATGCTCCCTAAGAAACCAGACTTAATTTAGGTAATCAGAGTAAAAAGGGGTGACTATAACAGCATGACATAATTTCTGATCCTCAAAATCTCTCTTTTTTTAGTTTGTGACAGCTGTGAAAAGGGAATGTGAATACTTTTGGAAGGTTCTGTGAGATAAATGAAAATGCCAGAATTACTTACACCTAAAATATGCTTTAATAAAATATTCAGACCTTTTTCTGCCTTTCATTGTTTGTAGAGGCAATACTCTTCATCTGGCTGGCATAAAGAAGGTTTTTTTATGAAATGAAACCAGGTTACACTCAAACTTCTCCACTTGAGTTCTGGGTAGAGCATATTGACAAATATATATTTTTTTATCTTCATTGCAAAATGTTAGCAGATTTTTTACAACCTTAAAAATATACTTATTTACTTATAATTACTGCTCTAAGTGGGTTGCTCTGTCAGATACAGACATGCTTTAGAGTCCCTATACTCCAGTTAACGGTTACTCGATTACTAAATTAGTTGACAATTATTTAAATAATCAATTATCACAATGAATTTGTTTCAGCCCTAATTATGGTATTTAAGCCATTTGTATTGTTTTGTTATTCTGACTTATATGCCAAAATACAGAAAATAAAAAAATCTACTTTACGAAACAAAATTAAAAAGCTAATAAGAATGTGTAATGTGAACACAGATGCAGGAAGAAAATACTAAAAGAAATGATACAGTTAATTTCAGAGTATATTCAAGTTGAACTGCAATGGCATTTCACCATGAATGGTTCATTATCCAAACTGCATCACAAAAGTCACTGATGCATCACAGTTTTATTATCGTTATTTTGTTAGCTTCACACCAATTATTACAGCTCAGATCATACAGATCATATAAACAAAATTGTTTATGCAAACCAAATAGTTTATTTTTTCAGCAGTGTAACCAGTGAAGCAGGCTATGCACTCAGGCTAAAGATCTTTGTTGCATCTGTCCCTCATTTGCATCCTGGTCTCATCATCACCCTTTGATGGATGTCACTTCCATTTCTGCACTTTCATGTCTCCTTGGTCTAAAATAAGATCCGTAAGGACTGTCAAGTTGTTAGAATAGAGTCGTCTTAAAATGCTGTCATTTATTGATTTGAAAGGAAACATCTCAAAAGTGTCAGGTCTGTTAAACATAATATTTTAATATTCAAATGTCTTGTTAAAGTCATTACAATAAAGATGTGAGTGCTGGACAACTGTCCATTTATGAGTAGCACTTTTTTTCTCTGGAAATGTTTAATAAATATGAACTTAAACATTAGAAAAATAAGTGCTCCTTCAATATTTTTGCTAAAATCTGATTTAAAAAAAACATTTCATCCAACCATCTTTCTACTCCTACTTATTCCATCAGAGTCGTGTTGGGGCGGGTGCCTATCTCCGTCAGTCTATGGTTGATAGGCGTGGTTCACCCTGGACAGGTTGCCACTCTATCATAGGGCAACACAGAAACAAACAAAGACAGGCAACCATGCGCACAAACACACCCACAACTAAGGACAATTTAGAGAAGCAAATTCCTTTAGCAATCATTTTTCTGGGCTCTGGGGGGGGAGCTGGAGTACCTGGAGAGACCCCACACATGCATTGGGAAACCCCGGGACAGGAATCCAAATCAGAACCTTCTTGCTGCCAGGCCACAGTGCTTCAACCTGCACCACTGTGCAGCCCTATGTGAATTTAATATTCAGTTCTTTATTAAGCAGTCTTTTGTGTCGAATCTTAACTGATTATCTCTAAAAAAAAAAAATGGAGTTTTAAATTAGTATTGAAGTACAAAAAGATGGACTTAAAATTCTGTTCTACTAAATGTTTTACTGATTTGTCACAGCTCCTCTATTAGCCATCCAGTCATGCACAGATCGGATGCCAGACAGTTGGGTTTAAAAAAAAAAGATTTACTGTAATGAATGGTAGAGAAAAACAAATACTCTGTTTAGCTTCCCCTCTGGTTCACTGACAGCACAGCTGGGGGCCGAACAGAAACCTAAATATAAACATAAATGTACCTAACAAGCTTTACTCCACAAACAAATAAAAGAAGCTTAATAGTTTTTTAAACATTTGTTTGGTTTTGTTTTTTAGTATTACAGATTGTTGTGATATTGTAAACTCCAGGCCTTTCTTGACAGCTTTAATCTGTCTTTGCAAGATTTTCCTAAGAAGCATAACAATTTTGGTATCCTGGGCAGGTAAAGAAAAATATTAGCTAAATAATATAGACTTCAAAAAAGATGTCTGCAGTCATCCTGTCTTAGGAGGGATAATAATGTAAATGATTATGGATGTAACTGTCGCTTTGAATAGTTATAAAATTCTAAAGAGAAAGGTTCTGCTTTAACAAACATAATATAATATATTTATATTGTGATGCAGAGAATGTAGGCAAGAGTTAACTAAAGGGAAAGACTTTATCTTTCTTACCTTTGTTAAAGTGTATTTAAGGTTGTTTGGTTTATCCTTAGACACATCACAATCAGAAATAAAATTACATTTCACATTGACCATAGTGCATTTACAATGGCGTCAGGAAAATAATCTGCTTTTGTCTCAGAAACAAAAGAAGAAAGCATATTTTTAATAAATTTTTGCTTCTCACAGTTGAGTAAAAAGTGATTTTTTTTTTTTTATTATTATTATTAATCTGACTACAGTGGAGTACTGTTGCATCTCTCCAACCCTTTCAGTTTAAAAACTGCCACACCTGGCCGGATCTCCTCCAAGCAGTCCAGAACTGGGTTACTATAAGCTAGTTTTTCTTTTCCCTTAGGCGAAGGCAACTCATCCTGTATTCTAACAGGCATTATGTGTGGTGAGATCTGCTCTTCATCCCCCTCATCTTCATTCTGTTCTGCTTTACAAGTAAAACTGCAACAGATAGTGGCCTTGGTGATCAAGCGGTCAAGGGGTTTGAGAGAATGCATCCACTTAGGTAGGAAGTCCCAGGTCCGGAGTTTAGTAGGCAGATGCTGAGGGCTGTGGGCCTGCGCCATATTTACTGCAGCAATGAAGATAGTGACACCCAGAAAAGGACCCCCGACTCCAGCCATCACCCTCCAGCCAGCCAGCGAGAGGGCCAGCACCAGGGAAGGAAGCAGCAGGAAACAGAGGAGGAGGTACAATACGGCAAACCAGCGGTATTTGGCGGTGCGCTCACCCAGGACATAAGCCATCCTTATTGGCAGACGCATGAATGGAATAGGATACCACAGCAGGATGCCAAAAACATTGAAGAAGAGATGACAGAGAGCAATCTAGGGCCAAAAAATGGTAAACAGTTGAAACCAGGACTATTTATTGCCTCTTTGCTTTAAAAACTTCCTATCATATAAATTATTATACAGTATCTAATAAAACAGAAGCGAACCTGTATGGAAGCTGCTAGTTTGTTTCCAGGACTGGCCAGAGCTGCCAGTAAAGCTGTGGCTGTGGTGCCGATGTTAGAGCCCAATGTGAGAGGGTAGGCCCGCTCCAAACTGATGATACCAATTCCTAGCAGATAAGAAAACAAGCTTTATAAAGGAAGCCTATGATGGCTCTCTTCTCTTCATTTGCAGTTTCCTTTCCATTACATAATTCTACAATGTGGTAACACACAGATTTTACTGGGAGCTGGGAGCTAGAGCTGAAATCCAATATGCAGGACAAGCAGAAATCTATTTTCGTATTAAAACTGTTTTTGCCTTTTCATTTTAAGCCCTGCTAATTACCTCTCTTAGAAGTGGGGATTATTCTGATCTCATATTTATCACTGTGTTGCAGGCTGATGACTCAGTAATCGTTGATTTTATATGCTTTCTTTAGCCGTCCACAGACGGTGCCTGTCAAAAAGTGTTCTTAAGAATTTCAAAAGACTGTCAGTGAAGGCAAACCAGACGTATGTCTTTATTTAACTACAAATCCATCATAAAAAGAAAAAAAAACAAAACAGTTATTTCTTCCTCAAAAAGAAAATTCATTGCTTTTTCAGTAAATGTCCTTTTAGAGGTTATGGTCTAAAATTTATATTTGATCAAAGAAAGTTATGTCCTTGGGGGGCAGGGGGGTGGGAGCTTATGAGCTATAGCATTCAAGTGAATTCGTCAGAATGTATAATTAGACTTTAAGCATGTTATTCCACAATTAATGTCTCAAAAAGTCAGTGTAGATTTTCAATTAATTTGCAGTTTGTAATAATGTGAAAATGAAAGTATAGAGTACTGTGAGGGATTTCCTCCGTTAATAATTGGTGTTGCAAACAGGCATTTTTAATAAAAATTGAGTTATTGGGGGAAGGTTTTTGTCTTTATTGATGCGAGTTGTTTTTTTTGGTTCTCACCACTCTCTTTTTCTTTGAGGTTACCTGGTCAGGTGTTGCCATGAAAGCGCGCCCATGAGCAGCGCTGACAAGGACTTGGTGTTTCCAATCAGCCTCATAAGGGAAATCCACACTGAGAGGGAGATGTTTTGGGTTTTGTTTGGATTTGTTTGGAGTTTTGTTTAGCCTCAATTTGTTCAAGTTAAATGTAAATGTTTTTTTGTTTTTGTTCTGTTTTGTTTTTTTCCTCTAGAGGTTTAATTTAGTTAATTGCTTCCCAAACAGAAAATGTAAATGTTGTCAAAGTTTCCACCTTAGAGATGGTACAGGCTGATGTGTTAGAAAGCTGGGTTGTTTAAATGTGGGTGTGTCTTTTTTCAGGGTGTGCTTTTGCTGTCGTGGAAGAGAGTGGGACCCTTGCCTCTCTGCTTTTAAATGTGTTTGTAATGTAAATTTTTTTTTTTTGCAAATATATATATAAAAACAGAGCTCTACAATTTTTGGATCCTGTCTGATGTTTTTTTTTTTCTCTTTTGGTGCATTTTCTGTGCCTCACTGGCTATTTGAAGTCCACAAGGTTTCTGCCTCTGTCTGCAAACCTTACAAGTAGGAAAATATATATTTCTTTAAGAAATAATTTCGAGATGAATGTAAAAATTATCTAATAATTTTGTCTCTGATCTAAATCAGCGCAGTCGCAACTTTCACATTTTAAATGAAAACAGCTTCCTATAGATGTGGATTTGCTCAAGTTTTGGGGTCCAGATGGGAGGAATCTGTAAGCAATTAACAAGCTGTAATAACTTATGGGCTTACTGGACAAGTACATTTAAAAGAAAAAAGAAAAACCAAACAGGATATATCAGATCATACATTTACCCAACAAAAAACATGTTTAGCTGTAGGTTAGAAAATAATTGCCCATCTGAATGGCACATTATTTAAAACTAGATGATATAAGCACCAGTTATTTGAGGTGGTTTTCACTGAGTCTGTTTCTCAGATCTTTAGAAACAGAAAAGGAAATCTAAATAAAGCCTTTCCTAAGTGACTTTCCATGTCATTTTTATTGCATCCCACGGGATATTGCCTCATCCCTTATCTTCTGCTGCAAATTCATTTTCAATGTTTCCATTAAATTGTAAAACTTCTGTGTTTTATTTGGGGATTTTGGAATTGTTGCAGGTGCGCTGAAGATATAAGTTTACAATTAACATATTGTTTGTTTTCTGCTGTGTTTTTTTTAAAGAGGTATATAATTATTATGATTTAAATTAAGTCATTACTTTATTTGTGAATTTATTAATTTCAATGACACATTAAGCAATATATTTATTTTTAAAGCACACGCCTCTCTGGAGGAACTTAATTTTTAAGGTGTTTAAAAAATACAAACAAAACAGATAAACAAGACAGAAGCAACAGTACAAGAAAACACATAAATAAACAAATTACCACCCAATCAATCACACTATATATTAAAACAAACAGAGCTCTCCATAAAGAACTAGCAAATTATTATAACAGCTATTATAAAAAAAAAGAGTTCAAAACTGTTTAACATATTTTAAAGAGGTGTAGCAAGGGACTACTTAAACACATAGAGGTTAGAGAGTGAAGAGAGGAAAAAGACATTCTAATCAGTAGATGCTTTATATTTAAACTAAGAAATCCTATTTTCTTATCGAATCTTGCGTGTCCAAAACATTATGAGGAGCTAAATTGCATCAGTTATTGTTTTAAATAGTCAGGAAAACAAAAATGTCTAATAATCTTAAATATATATAATAACCACTGAAATTGTCATCTGAAGGATGCCGTGAGCCAGGACACATGGTGGTAAACAGTGGAATCTGGAGGGCCTTTAAAGAATAAACCTACACAAACTGTTATATACATAACAACTGTGGATGGAGATTAGTAGATGTGATTTTATTTTATTTTATTTATTTTTTTGCAATAATATCACATTGGTCAAAAATTCGTAGCAATATTTGCATTATTATCCTTTTTTTTTCTTACTGAGAAAGTAAAGCAATTAAGTGATTGATAAAAAAGTTTAAAGCGATATGTAATTTAATTTGTAACTAAATGTAGAACTATACAAGAGGTGAAGCAAAGCCAGGTCTAGCCAGAGGCCTAAATATTAAAGTTTAACTGGTACAATTTTTAGAGAATCTAAATGTGTAAGATTAAGCTCACAGTCATACATTAGGTTTTTTTTCCCATATAATATTACATTTTCATTTTGTGACACAAAGAAGCAATTCGCTTGTTTTGTAACAAAATCCCATTGAAAGGTGTACTGAATGTTAATAATACTTTTTAAACAAAAGATATTTCATTTATAAACACGTCACTTGTCCTTCTGTTTCCTGCTTGGAAATGTAGGCGGCAGAGAAAATTAACTGAGATGTATCATTTTAATTCGTTTCTATCATTTAATTTTGCAGTATGTTAAAATTTTTAAATCAGAGGAACTGAGACTTTTTCCTTTTCTTGTAATTTCAGTTCCACATATTTCAAAAATACATATAAAAAATTTAATTTTAGCTATATTTATGTGGAATAAAGACATGTTACTCACCTACTAGTGGAGTCATTGTTGAGGTGAAAACGGAGCTACTCTGGACAACAAATGTAACAACTGCACCTACAAACATGGCAATATAACCTGCCAGCCACCCAAATGGATGTGGGAGGTCTGTTGGAGAACAAGTAACAAGAGAGAAATTACAGAAAATGATCAGCAGTGAAACCAAAGTGTAATGGAACAACCTGATATACCTTGAATCCTAAAAAAAAAGCCCTTTAGTCTTTTGTTACCCCAAGTTTACTCACCTGAAATATTATCATAAAATGACCTGGAGAGTTGACTCACCTGTGTTAATAACTTTATGGATGACCTTTGCCACTTGGCCTTGAAGAAGCGAGTTAAGCAGTTTGACCAAAAGCAGCAAACACGTGCAGAGAGCAGCCAGGGAGGCAGCCAGGAGGATGAGGCCTACTGTGAGATCTGACAGCTCTGTAGATGCAAACAAATGTCGGCCTACAAAAAGAGCCAGAGGCCAGTAATATTAGGATTTTTTCTATCGATGGGTTTTAACTTTAATTTTAAAGAAAACTAGATATTTCATAGAAACACTACAAACTCACACTTGACATGTGTTGACAGTGATTCAGAACCAAGTTCACAGTTTATAACGCTTCTATTGGCAGCAGACTAAAGAAAGAAAGATGGAGGGTTTCATAAAAGGTATCTTTATACTACATTATGTGTTTTTGTCCAGTGAACCGGCTATTACCAACGCGGTGTCAGTCGGGCACCACTCTTTCACCAAGCTCCGGTTCCTCAAACCCTCATTTCCCAATGCGATCTCTGTGATCACACATTTATCCAGCTGAGGGTGAAAGTAGACATTTTTTCAGCACAATTTTTTTTTTGCAGTTAAATTAAAGGTTTTTAGATTATCTTCTACTTTTTAACAGTCACTTTGAGTTCATTTTGCTGCCAGTTAAAACATTGATGTGTTCGCCAGGTATGAAATAAAACATCTTATTCAAATAACAGCTTTCCTCTTTGCATGTGCAGCGCTGAGTTCCACAATTTGAAACTGTATGTTAAGCTAAACTAAGATCCAACATTATCCAATCTTAACAATATATTTCTTATTTATATATGGGTTATATAACATACTGCAAATGCTTTTACGATCATACATTTTTGGTTTAAGAAAGTCAGTATCTCCTCATTGAACTAAATTGACCTAATTTGTCAATTGAGCTACAAAATTATATTATCAAACATTTTCTTACTGTCGTCACACACAGCACCACTTTCAATCCATCCATCCATCCATCCATCCATCCATC
>NW_015150972.1:387522-396372 GCF_000732505.1 Cyprinodon variegatus | reverse complement strand
ATCATAGTATATATTAGCAGAAAAAGGAAAAAGCTTCTAAAGATTAGATTAATAATCATCTGCTGATTTCAATCAAGACTTTTTTTCTTTATTTAAACTGCCCCCAAATGAAGGACATCCTTAAACTAGCATGTGCCCTTTTTAATATCTCATCCCCTATGCACAAAACATTTTGAGTAATAAATGGGGACAGGGCAGCAGCAGCGTGAGTGTTTTATAAATCAGGATATTTGCAGAAGAAAAAAGATCAACTGCTGCTTTTTACCTGAATAATGAGTTTTGTAAGTGGCTCAGTGATGATCTTAAGGAGCTCAGGTGCTTCCTCCTCAGCCTGCAGTTTAAAGACGCTGACCAGCTGTTGGGACAGACGTGTGATGATGCCGCTCATCACCTCCAGAGGCAACAGCACCAGCACCGAAAGCCAGTTGAAGCAGTCGTGGACCGTTGCTCCAGCAAAAGCCCTGTGGGTCGCAGTCATTAGCTCTGCTCAGTAAGGTCACTCAGCATCAGGCTTATCATCTACTTTGACTAATTACATGTTAATCTGATTTCTACTGGTGCACTTTTCTCAATGTAGGTGATATAATAATAACCTTTTTTTTTTTAACTCTGTGAACTTGTTTATTATCAAATGTTGGTAAAAGAAAATGACAATTTAATCATTAGGATGAAATTATATGCCATCTGTTCAGTCTGTTATCATTTCAGGACAGATATTTGTTGGTGGGGAATTAGACTGGATGCATGCCATTATTGTCACTTTTATACTGAAACAGAGCTTATGAAGCAGCCAACAGCTGCCAGTGCTCTCTCTCTCCGCCTGCTCTCCAACTCTGCTTTCATCAATGCACTTTATTTCCTTCTATATAATCATGCCCTGTCCATTTCAGTTTCTTCTTCCCTGCTCCCATATGTCATCCATTCTTTGACTCACTATATTCGTTCACTCACCGTTGAAATTCATTTCTCTCCGCGGCCTGCATCATGGCCACTATGGTGTTTGTGACTGAGGTTCCAATATTGGAGCCCATGATAACTGGAACTGCCAACTTCACCTCCAACACTGCAAGGAGAGAGAGAGAGAATAGGGTTTTATATTTCGTCTCCAAGTCATTATAACGCACTGTGCAAATACAAAAGGAGATGGTTTGCAGTTAAATGTCTAAGTTTAAGTTGAATAGCAGTGAATGGCAGGAATAATTAGGGTACATGACCTAGTCTTCTCTAAATGCGAAATGAGTTATTTAATGGTGACGAGATGGATGTAATTTCGGCTTTAGAGGTTCTGTTGCAGGAGGAGAGGTTAATGTGGAGTGGCTCTTTAATGGTGAGAACATAGAGGACACATCATGGAGACAAACATCCACACAAAGTGCCAACTTCTGATGTCATTGATTTTACAGACTGAATGTAGAGCCTGAGCTGATAAAAATTTCTTACAAGGAAAAGCTTCCGGATTCTTGCATTGATTGAGGTCTGGGCTTTAACTAGGCTATTCTAATACATGGACATTCATGAATGTAACTTTTATTAGATTTGTTCTTTTATTTTCTATTTTTTTATTGTCATTAATACTTCTCTGGAGGATCAAGTTACGATTATTTTCCTCCGGTGAATGACACTTAAAATCCCTTTTTGCAGCCCTGTAATAGTTTACTTCCAGTATGGTCCTTTATTTAGCCCCATCTGTCTTTCTATGATTGCTGACTGGCTTCCCTATCTCAAGTAATCGTATAACTATATATGACTCTTCCACTGGCATATTTTATGGTGGGGAGGGTATGTTTTTGGTCAGTTGTAAGCAATGAAAAATCAGCGGGGTCTGAATAAAGAAAATCATCAACCAGTAAAGGTCCGGAGACAGTTTAAATTATAACCCATTACTTAAAACAGAATTTAACACTGAAATAAAATGAGGTTTTTATGCATCCATTTTATACATTGAATTTTGAATAATAATAAAAAAAAAATAGAACATTTTCCCTTTTTAAAATCTAAATTGTTTTTGAAGTAGAGAACAACAATCATTAAACTTGGTACATAAACAATTTCCTGATTTACACATTTTATAATTTACATATTCTTTTTAAAAAAGCTCCTTTTTTTATTCTCTGCAATGAATGAAGTTTAATGAGGGGTGAAATATAAATTGCATCTTTGCTTTACTCATCAAACAAAATATTTCTATCAAAATCTTTATCTAATGGGGAAGAAAGTAAGTGCACCCTATACCTGAATACAGGGACATCCAACTCAAGTCTTTAAAGCTTTGAATGTGTCCTTGTTACAACAGAGTTGACCTGAAAGGTTTTCTAATCATTTGATGTGGGTGTGTTGACCCAGGGTGAAATTTAAAATGTAGGACATTTGAGACTCGAGTTAGAATAGAACAGCCCTGATAGCACCTGTGATTACATTTAAAGGGGTTTGGAGACTTTCTGTAGTGTTTTGGTCTTCTTGCAGGGTGGTAATGCTTGGACACCTAGCCCTGGATATCTGGGCATTTATTTAAAATGCTTCCAACACCTTTCTAAACAGTGACTGATTTAAAATTCTTTAGATACCTCTTTAAACCCCTGCCAGACTCAATCTCCTATAATATTCGTTCTAAAGGCCTTAGACAGCTATTTCAGTCTTACCAGGGAATTCACTCTAACTTCAAAATAGAGAAAAACACCATGGTAAATATCAATGATTATGTCTACATATGTAAACAAAACAGCACTTAAATACATTTATTTGCTGCTGCCAGGATCTGCTGTTAGACTGTTCCTCATATGTTTGTTGTTGCTGTTTGTTTGTTTTTAGCAGATATTAATTGCACAGTTTTTTGTCAGTTTGTTTTTTTCTATATGCAGTTCCCGCTTTTGCCACCACACTTATCTTAATGTGAACCTAAGTGAATAAACACCTGTTGTTTCAGTACATAAACACAGTCACTGCTCACTCTTCTACATTTTCAATAATTTTCAACATAGACAACAGTAAATTGCAAATTAAAAATATTTTCTTAACTATAGAGCAAATAATGTTGTTGTTATCTATAAGGTTGTGGTATAATACACTTTGAAGACTACATAAAGTACATTTGGATGTTTGTGTGAGGTTGTATGGGCCAGTTAATGTCTTTAATTAGATATCAAGATAGGAAAAGCATCAGATTAATGCCTAATTACAGCGCTGCATGTATTTTCATATCAAAAGGATTAAATATGCCGCCTTGGTCACACATATTAATTTGATCTAATGTGTGCATATAGTATTGGCTAAATTAGCTACATTAATTTAGATTCCATTAGCTTTTTTAATAGAATTTAATCATAAAACTTAATGCTGTGGAGTCGGTTTTCAATGTTCTATTATGTGAAACGTGCAAAGATAGTTCATGAGTCTCAGGGTTATTTTGCTGCCTAAATATTGGTCCACATATTGTGTTATCTATACATGCAAATGAATTGCCTGGAGATATTTACACAATGGAGTAAAAATGCAAACTACATTTGAGGCTGGTTATATTTCTCTGTTCTTTTCATTTCAAAATGATATTTACAATTTTTAACCATTTCATATTCCAGCACTCTTCACGTTCATTTTCATGCGCCTACTCACATCCTGAGGCCACCAGACTGACAACAATGGAGGTGGAGGTAGATGAGCTCTGAACCAAGACGGTAACAAGGATCCCCACCACCAGCCCTGCCACAGGGTTGGAAAGCACGGCATTGTCTCGGAAAATGTCTCCTGCCACTTTACCTGGGCAAAAGTCCCACCCACGCACATGGGGGAAAATATAAAAAACAAACAGAACAAACAAAAGAAATAAGTTGTGACAAATGTCCCATCAGGAGCAGAATTGAGCAACACTCAGACTGCTTGTTTCCTCTCATTCAAGAAGGTCACCAGATGAAGCTTGGCAGTAAATGATACGGTAGGACTGTGAATGGCCCCTATCTGAGTCACTCCTTTGTGACACATTAGCTAGCTGAGTCACAGGCAGCCCACAATGAGGGTTATACTTACCCCCTGCCAACTGGAAGGCAGAGCTCAGCGTGTCCAAAGAGCAAATGAAGAAGTAGAGGAGGATGAAAAGGAGAGGGATCTTTGACAGCTTGATAAGGAGCTGCTTGATCTTGCCTGGACTGCCAGCTGTAGCGTGCTGAGAACTTTCTGCAGGGAGATGTTTAGAGTTGCAGTCGGGCATAAACAGATCCACACTGACCTATTTTCCTATTTTATATACATAGATAAAAGCATAAAAGCATTCACGTTTAGCTCTTGCATGAGAACAAAGCCTCCAAACGTACTACATATGCAGTCTAACACCTGCTGTGTGACTTGAGACCCAGATAATCCTGTTGAAATTTTGCATAATTCTTAAGAATGCGTCGTATCGACCAGAAATCCATTTCTAGGGAAATAAAATTGGCTGCCAAACAAAAAGATGAAAGTGCCATTCACCTCTGTCAGGGGTGTTTATTGACAGAACAGTGAACAGGCGACTGGGATGTTCACCCTCAGAGTTGCCTGTCAGGTCAATGGTGGATCCAATGCCGGACTCCCTGTCCTCTTCCAGTTTCAGCTTGCATTCCACCGGCATTTTTAAGCCTGAGAAAGCAAGAGGTAAACATGTAGATTTTCCTGGAAAGATTTTGAAGCTTTTCAACATAAAAAACACTGCATCTTCCATTCTGCACATTCCAGATGATATCAAACTAAGATTTTTTTCTCATAATCCAGTAAACAATATTTCATTATAATAATGTTGAAAAATTAATTTTTCAGATGCTGTAGATTTATTAAATAAAAAGACATTTTAAAAAAAATTGTTGGTACCCCTCGTTTAATGAAAGCATAACCCATAGTGGTCACAGAAATGACTAGAATGTGACAAAACGCAATAATAAATACAAATTCTTTCAAAATGAAAAAAATGACAGCCAGACATTGCTTTTTCAACCATGCTTCAACAGAACGATTTAAAAAAAAATAAATTTACAAAAAACAGCAATTCTTTCTGGCTCACCATCATCCACTAATATTTTTAATTTGTTTATATTATCCTTGAAAATAAACAACGCTGGCCTTCTGGTCCATTATACATGTATGTAAGCTCTTGGATAAAACTATAGCGGTTGAACTTTGCTATACTGTCATTTAGAAATCTGCTCTGTCCACAGCGCTCTGAAGCTGAGGACAGAAAAGTCATGTGGGGCTCTGGCTGCTGTGTAAAGCTGCTCAAGTAATTCAAATCACAGGATGAAACCACTGTAGAGGAGAAAGATGAGACTAAATGTGTTTATCAGTCACCTGCAGTAGCAAAAGAAGCAAGTGGAGACCAACTTGTCTCGTTCATGAGCCTCATCTCTCACAGAGCCACTGAGAGCGGCAGCAGATAAGCAATTACAAAAGAACAAAAGCAACCCACTTTGTTTCTAAGTGGCACCTATCTTTGATTTGGGGTCAGACTGAGCGCCACACCTCTAAGCAAATGAAAAGATTTTTGAAATCAGTGGGAAGCCGTCGCTATCAGTGTAACTTGTCTTCTATTTGTTCTTTCTCAAAGACACCCTTCACCCCTCAAAGAGCAATGACTGCCTTTAAAGAATTTCCTATTTTGAGCTCAAAGAGCCTACTTGTTCCCTTTTCCACATTTCAGATATTTTAGAGCCTTCAAGGCAGTAAGAATGTGTCCTTTATAAGCAAAGAGGATGGAAGTAATTACAGCAGGCAAAATCACAGTAATTAAAGTCACTACATCATTAGCATTGTATGCCACATCTTCCAGTACTTTCTAATGGGTGTCAGGATCTTGTTGGCATATGTGCATATATATATATATATATATATATATATATATATATATATATGTATATGTATATGTATATGTGCTCACTGAACGCCCTTCAGTTCAATCTTTCCNATGCTCACTGAACGCCCTTCAGTTCAATCTTTCCAGACAAAAATACAAAAACTTCCAACTGAAACTATCAGAAGCTTTCTCTGCATTTAAACTTAGCTTTTTCTTTAAGAGTTTGTACTTTTTTCGTCACATGAAGGGTTCTTCTTATGTTGCTTTGGGTTTGTCATCAGTCTATAAAGCCGGACTGATCCTCATCTATTAAATTTGATACAAAACTTTGAAATCTATTGGAGAGAATGGTGATGTATTTCTTATAATCACAATTTCATATTGATATTGGTCTATAATTTCACCATTGTCTTTATTTGTACCTTCTTTAGGTATGATAATAATTACCTCTTCTTTATGGAGGGAGTTTTCCATTTGGTTAAATGATGCCAACAGCATCAGGTTTAGTTTTTTTTTATAGGTCTTATACTATTCTAAAGAAAATCCATCAATGGTTTTATAAGTTTTCATTCCCTTCTTTTAGTTTTTAAATTTTTTTCTGTAATTTCTCCACATAGTAATACATTTTGTGACTTTCCTATATTAGGAAGATCTATTGAGTTTAATAATTTTGGTGTCTGCTGATCCAGGTTAAGAGTACACATTTGTACCTTTTCAATCTCTTCCTATTTGTATACAAGACATCTAATTTCATTATTTGTATTAAGCTGTTGTTTTTTTATTTCTTAATTGTCTTGCGGAGGATTGGTTTGCTCTTCGTCCACCTTTATTGTTTTAAAAATTACATTTTCCAATCGACTTCTATTGTTAACATGTCGTCCATCTTAATTCTAACTTTCCTTATTTTACCCAAAGTATTGACATCATTAATTCTTTTATTTAGTTGTTTCAAAGTTTCCAGTTTGTTTATGGTTTCTTGATATTCTTCAAGTTTTTATTTTTTATTGTATGAAGCAAAAGAAATGAATGTATCTCACAGAACAGCTTCCATAGTTCACAATATAGTTGGATCTATCTCTCCCAGGTCATTTTTTTATATATATATATATATCTTTTTTATATCTTTTTATATTTTTATTTCTGTTATTTTTTCCAATAGTTCTTGGTTATTTATAATTCCCAAATTCAGCTTCCAAGTTGTATTCTTGGTCTTGTTGGTTAGATTTTCAAGTGTTGATAACAATGATCAGACAGGTCAGCTGGTCTTATCTTACATTCTAATATTCTAAATCTTCCACTTTCACAAAAAATAATCTATCCATGTATACACTGAATTTGGGTCAGAATAGAATGTATAATCTATCTTTAGTGGAATATGATTCTTTTCAGACATCTATTACCCATAATTCCTTCAAGGATGTATCTATGTAGCAGGTTATGTGTGTTTTACTACTTTTTACTATACAGTTGGAATCCAAGAAGTGATTTAGAACAATATTCAAGTCTCCTCCACAAATCACTATTTTCCATCTATTTCCTGTGAAATTTTATCAAATGTCAATTTATAAAAAGATGTTTCTGTCTCTGTGGTATAATATATATTAAGTAATGTAACCAAATATTTTTCCCCCTACCCTGTAACCATCACATATCTACCTTCTTCGTCTTTTATTTGTCTTAAACATCCAGACTTAGTTTTACTAGTAATTAAAATTACATCTCCTCTTTTGGCGCCCATTTTAATTGAATTAAAAAAGGTGTTCCTAAATCCCACATATTTTAAGTTTTGATGTTCTACATCTGAAAGATGTGTTTCTTTCATATAAATACATTCTGCCTTTTTCTTTTTTCAATATATTAACTGCCTAATTTCTTTAAATCAGAGTATCAACCCATTGATATTGATAGATATGATTTTTAACTCATTAAGTGGCATCTGAAACAAGACAATTGATTTTTTTTTTTGTCACCTCGACACTAACAATACATCAAACAATATGGACTATAATAAAACAAAAAGATCTGTGAATATTTAGTTCTTGATCCCAGAACCCCGTTGGAAGGGGAAGGGATAAAACCTCCTGGGAAAGGAGGGCCCCTATCTAGGGTTGGAATAAGACTCTGAAATAAGTCCTCCCTTCATTCTACCCAAGTCTAATGTATATTTTGTCTCTGGTCAGCTGAATTATTTTCCAAACAATCGATTACTTACTAAGGCAGGTGGACAACAGCTTTGCAACAAACACGTGTTTAACCCTTTAAAGCCCGATCCAAGAATAAAACAAAAGAAAAAATTACTTTTTTTGGTTTGAAGTCCTTATTTGGCCTTTTAACAAAATATGTAAAAAGAAAAACAGAAATACATTTTCGATATTAATAATTTATTACTATGCGATAAGTCAAGATTATTTTTTGTGTAGTCTTCTGCCCTCTGTAATCAGGTATATCTGATTGTGTACAATAGGATTTTGAGCAAAGTTTTTTTCATTAAATTATGCAAAAGGTGTCAGACGCAAAACATTTCAGAAACCGTATGTATCTAATATGATACATTTGGCATTACAGGGTTAATATGAATAAAAATACAACATGTGATGTTTTGCTGCTCAAATCGTCAATCAAAACAGTGTAGAATGAAAAATAAAGAAGTCTAGACAAAGAAGTAAGTTAAGATAAATATCACCCAGGCAGCAGAAATAGAGCTTATTTGTTCATTGAAAGACAAATATTCCTGCAGTCTTATTCTGTTTCAGATCTTGAAACAAATATTAATATCACTCAACCAAAACTTGAGTAAAATAAATCTACAGTGCTCAAATTAATGATTCTTTTATTCAGAGAAAAGGGGAATTCTAACTAAATGAATCTGGCTCTTTGGGAAAACGGCATTTATCCTACTGGTAACTTCATTATCCCAGTAATTGGGATTTACCCCATTTTTGCTGGTTTGGTTTAATTTCACTGAACCTTGTCCCAGTGTCCAGTGGCGTCGGATGCAGGAGTTTGCCCTTGGGCAAGACACTTGACCCGCATTGCCTACT
>NW_015150972.1:252079-387185 GCF_000732505.1 Cyprinodon variegatus | reverse complement strand
CTGACCTACAGAATAAATAAGTTAAGCAACTGTCTGCCATCATAAAGTAAACCACATCAAGAAGTGATTTATTGAAAGAATCTCAATATAACATGAGAAACAAATGGAAAAGACATTTATCTTTTCATGCTCACAAAGCATTTTTCCAGGCTTTAAATTGTTGACTATTCTAGGAAATAATATAGGAATTCAGAACCATATCTGAAAAGTGCAATTTCCTGAAGTCAGGAAATACCATAAATAATATTATATATTATAATAATATAAAAGAGTTCCAGGCCTTAAACCACTAATAAAAAGAAACACAGAATTTGGTCTTAAATTTGCAACAAACCTTTCAGAGGTTTATGTCCTGTTACAACAGCAAAAAAAGAAACAAAAAAACAGTATAAATAGCAAAGAAAAACTAAATTGGGAGAGTATAATATATTCAGTCAAAGTTGTGGTGGTAGCACCATGGTCCTTGTAAGTGATTGTCCATGGAGACCTTGAAGAGCCACACATCCTGCCCTGCACCAGACAATCCCAAAGAAGAATGTCTGGCCATTACTAAATGACCCTGAGCTCAAAAAACTTTTTACCATGCAGTCCACTCACTTTGATTTTTTTGTGTTTTGTTTGTCTGTTTATGACTTATTTCTGAGTCATCTAGCTGATGTTTGAGCAAAAATCTCATCTTGATGCTGCCTCATTAGGTTGGATAAAATAAAAAAAAGAAACTTAAATCTAAGAAGAAATTTCTTCTTTGTGATGAATAACTGATCAGTATTCTTAATGTCTGATGTCATAAGAGGTCATTAGGAAGGCTACACATTTCCCCTCAGGGTCAGACTGGATTGTAAAGCTATTTTTTGTGTTTTTTTAAGTGAACTGATCAATTGAAATCCTCAATCACATCTACTCAGAATATTTGTCTCATATTAAAATTTGCCTGATATTTGAAATGTTTAACTGTAGAGAAACCAAGCAAAACATTAATAGATACTGTATGCAAAGTAAAAATTAATTAATATGAAAATCAGTTCAATGGAAAGATTATATGCATTAATGTTTGTCTCTTACCTGCTGAGCTCTCTAAGGCAAAGCATCGATCTGAGGAGGAAATCATCTTTAAATATGCTCTAAGACCTAAAAGTGTTGAGAGGAGCACTTGTTCCTTTAAGGATTAACTCGAGGCATCACTGTTAATCAATACCACAAAGAGATAAGTTAATGATGCATCAGTTAAAAAGACATGTAATGATTGAAGGTCTCAGAAGTTCCTTTTCTTTACTTGATTGGTTCCCAGGTAGGAGATCTTAAGATGAAACTGCCTTTTTTGATCTGATCCAACACTAAAACAAATCTGACACCTGCTGGTGAATATGGAGGAATATTGTAGCCTCTTTTGGCTGCCATATTCTCACACAGATGTTTTCAACATGCTGTGGAACAGCGATTGGAGATGGGGTGTTAAGCGATTGTTTCTTTTTTGAGATAAGCCAGCGAAAGTAATTAAGACATCTGGAGAGTAATCTTCCCCTCTCTGCTGCAGAGCAGATAGGTGCTATTTTCATGTAGTGCTCAAGTTCAAGTATGTTTTGACTGGAGAAGAGAGATTTCTTGAGAGCCTCACAAACAGAGCTGCAGTTCTGCGCCTGTGGTTTTCCCCTCATTAGCAGCGTTGGGCTGTATAACAGGGTGAGATAATTATTAATAATTAGTTCAGCTCGAGTTTTGATCTATCAGCAGTTTTCTCAACCATGTCTGGCAAACCCGCTGACCTGAGGTCTGGATCCACAAACTCAGTAGAGCTGAACTCAATAACACCCTCTGCCATGCTTTCATGCTTCAAACAGCCATGAGGGCTGGGAGAAAAGTGAAGAAACAGCAGCTAACCCCTAACCTGTTATTGGTGCTGTTCAGTCATTTGATGAGCTTTGAGGTGAAAGGTGAATCCATCAGATTTGATAAAACTGCAAACAGAGAAAGAATGAAACACATATCTCACTCAAACCCACAGACACACGGGGCTAAATCTGTGACAAACCTCTGCTGCCCTTTGGTTAGAAGACCTCCATTTTGCTATTAATCCCCTCTCTAGAAGAAGTCATGGAGAGGATGCTGCCACCTGTCAACCCGGGGAAAACCAAACTGAAGTGACAGTGCATCATTCTGCCACTGCACACACCTGTCGACAGGTGTTTGGCAGCCATAGCATCAGCAGTGGATGAACCTCTGTGTAGGGAAGGCCTGGTGAGGCACACATCCATATTTATATGCAGTTATGTGTGGGTTTCTATGTCTGTAATAATATGTGGGTTTGGAATAGCTTATCTGTAGCACATTGAGACTTGATTTGCTTTGAATGATAATAACAGATTGCTTTAACTACTCTGTTTGCTTAGGTCTTTCCTCTTTGGGAAAAAAAAGTGTTTTAAGTCCAGTACTGTTTAAAGGTTTGACTCTAAACCAGGGGTCTTTAATCCAGGCCCCCAGCACTGTCATGCATATTTTAGTTGATTTGCATCTCCCACACACCTGGTAAATGAATGGGTGGTTAACAAGCCTCTGGGGAGAAAGTGCAATCTTTTTTTCAGGTATGCAGAGGCATTAACACAGATACAATAAAACATGCAACACAGCAGGCCCTGAGGATTATGATTAAAGAGACATGCTATAAAAAAAAGATCTGTTTTGCATATTATTTATCTGTGTGGTAAAATCTTATCATGGATTTGTTCAGTCTTCTGATCCCTGTGCAGAAAAAACTCAGGAGATCAGTAAAGTAATGTTTATTGATAAGGAATTTGAACTGTTCAGCGATTAACTGGTTCCAGGCTAGAACAGCAACATGGGAAATTTTAGTATCCAGACGGCCGGGGAGTTTGATTTCTTTAGGAGGAATAAAACTAAATATTCTGCTGTTACAGAGATGCAGGGGATGAACTGACGGGGAGAGATGAGGGGATTCCAGGGTCATGGGTACTAGTTGGCTGGTGCAGAGGAGCAGATTATTGGTCCTCCAACGATGTTATTGTTCCTGAACTGCCAGGAGCGACAGGTTGTGTGGAGGAGAAAAGAAAGCAGTTACAGTTTGAGCCACAGAGTCATGGAGACACTCAGAGGTTCTCCCTGGATTTAAAGGGAGACTTTGCTAGTAATGAAAGTCTGGCACTGAAGCTTCAATCCATGCTTCAAACCCATAGTACAGAACAACTGTTTCAATGTTTGCTTCAGAATGGAAAAGCTGATGTCTGACGCAGTATTTGCTTCCTGAATGATTCACCTGATTGGTTCCCCACCCGGGCTGCTCAGTGGTGCAGTGGCCTTGCAGCAAGAAGGTTGTGGGTTTGATTTCCGGCCCGGGTTTTTCTGCATGGAGTTTGCATGTTCTCCCTGAGCATCAAGGGGTTCTCTTTGGGTACTCCGGCTTCCTCCCACAGTCCAAAAACATGACAGGTAGGTTAATTGGCTTCTCTGCAGTCCCCTTCGGTGTTAGTGTGTGTGTGAATGGTTGTTTGTCCTGTTTGTCTCTGTGTCGCCCTGCGATGCACTGGCGACCTGTCCAGGGTGGACCCTGCCTCTCGCCCAATGACTGCTAGAGATAGGCAACAACACCCCTCGCGACCCAGGATGGATGGATGGTTCCCCACCCCCTTTTTAGCCTCTGCCAGTGTTACCCAAACACACCAGGTATATGCCATAATTTCCCCAAACTCTCCTCAGTTACACAAAAACACATTTCTAAACCTTTATTTGCAAATACAACATTATAAACGGCCCGTGTGTGGCAGCATATTTTCAAAACAAACATGGTATAAAAACAGGAGTTATAAAGCAATATTGATTTTTCACCAAGGTGATTCCTTTGTTTCACTGAGGAATCACCGACTCCATCAGCAAGGTTGCACATCATACATGGATGAATGAGTACCCCATCCCTCTGTGCAATTCCTTTGTCCTAAACAAGACCGCAGCTTCAAACTGTTTTAGGAGAGGTCACTTTAAATAAAGCTTCAAAAAAATGATTTAATTTCCTAAAAAATTTTTCTCAAATGGTTCAATGCTTCAAAAAAGCATTTGCAAATCACCATAGAGACAGAGGAGAAAACCACATAGGTCAACAATTTAACTTGAGTGAATGGAGAACAGCTTCTCTTAAAAGAGGCAGTGAGGAGACTTTTGACATGCAGGTGTGATAAAACTCACCTGTGGAACGATTCCCAGCACAACAGCAGATCCCAGGATGCCCTCTGATCAAAACCCTGCAGAGATTGAAAACACAGCAGCCCAGCCAAAACCCCAGTTCCTGACTGCAAGTAGAACTAAACCACTGAAATTTGTGTCCACCAGAACACAACCCAATCAAGCTCTCTTTTTTTTACTTTCTTCTTTCTTTTTTTTTTTATGGCAAAAAAAAAATATATATATATATATATATATATATATATATTTGAGGGAAGAACCAGAAAGTGCTGAAGTATTTCTAATATGACAGTCTAGTAGGAAAACTGGAGCACTACTGGGATACCAGCATTCAGGCCCCTATATAAAAAAAAACAATTACTTCAGACAATGCATTTAGGTTATAACTTATAATTTTTTATCCTAAGCTAGCACCAAATTAGATTTTACATTTAGATTTTAAAATTAAATTCAGATTCTATTGGAAGATAAGTTCTCCTTTTACAACAAGCACTTTAGACTCCAAATCTAGACAACCCATCAGTGGATTTACACCCTTGGTATCTTTAAGAACTTTCCCTAGGAACTTTTTTTTTACATAATTAAAAGATAGGTGTGGTTAATTATTAGGCTTCCTAACATTTTATCTCCTAACTTTCTGATATTTTTTCTTAAGCCGTATTGTACAGTGTAAACAGACCGGCAACTTCTTAACACACTAATCATTTTGTAAAATTATAACTATCTGGCTCCCTTTGTCTACACATGTATTTTCATTGTTTTTTAAAAAGCTGCAAATTATTCCATCTTGTATAGAAGGTTTGATAAACAAAACTGACCAAATACTCTCACTTTTTTTCCATCAGATTTCTTATTTTGTCCTATTAGGTTTTTTATCAGAAACATTTTTAGGACAAATTGATGAGGATTATAGATCTTGGTCTGTTGGTACAGGTTCACCGATGTAGGTATCAAAACTTACAGAATAAAACAATAAGGCACAGGCCAAGCAATTAACTTGACAATGAGGAAAAATTTAGTCTGTAATGTAAAATATGTTCCGGTCCCGATAAGAAACCTGATTTACGATATGAAAAAATTATTTGATATTGAAGGTATTATGGCCTCTTCATTTTTTGCTCTGATACTCTCACATTTCCTGTACTTTGCAGATCTACTGTACATATTTTCATTATGATGCTCTTCTCTTCTGCTCTGTTTAATCTTACATCATTGCCTTTTTCTGGTTACATTTTGGTTTCCCATCCAAGGAACTGTTAAAATCTTTATGTTTTTATTACTGCAGACCTTTTTGCACACCCAGCGCTGTCAGTTGACAAGTTGGCTATATAGGTTCCAAGCTGTACATTCTGTTACAGAGCCTAAAGCTGTTTTATTTAGCATTAGGATTAAACTAACCCTACTCTAGTAAGTTTTTTGGATGCAAAATATACCAAGTAAGATCATCATTAAAAAACTGAATGTTATTTATTTGAAAACTCTATTTTCTGTGATGGTAAAGCAATGTGATTGCGGCATGTGACCACTAGATGTCAGTATAATATTATGGCATGATTCCAATGTATTTAGAAAAAAAGATCTTCAGTTAAATATTTTAAAATAAATACATAATCCTCTTTATTTTCCACCTAATCACATAAAGATTTAACCTTTTTTTAATGGTTTAATTTATTTTTTATGAATGCAATAGAAAACAATGAAGCCCAACATGGTTTATGAGATTTTGGTATTTTATTTACAGCTATACACCTTCAGTAGAGGAATGGCTTTAGAATTTTGTTCTGAATGGTGAATCAAAAATAAAATTTGAGTTGGGAAACAGAGAGTCTGAAGATACCATAAAACTAACAAGTGGATATTTAGTATTTTAAGCAGTTAATAACAGAAAATGTTTCAACATTTTAACAAAACCATGACTGATTCGGCTTCAGAGTCATACATTTGTTGCACTTTTTCTTATCTCGATTATATTTCAATGACATAGTAAAGCAATGCTTCAGTTTTGGCTTATTGTGTGGATTATAGTAGTACTTTGTAAGTGGGATGATTTTCTCTAGACAGACTTAGCATTGAAATTAGGAATTACATAAATTTTTTATTTAAACAATTCTGGAAGAAGGTAAATTTTAGAACCAGATTTAATCGTTTCTCGATTCTTGGTGCACAAGTTTACCCTTAAAATAAGGTTCCTCCCTTTTCATGAAAAGAACATCTTCACTCGTGAGAGATTGACTGCTGGCCTCCAGATGAGTGTAAACTGTTGAATCTTGGTCTGATGGTGTTGTTCTTTTGTGCTGGACCGTCCTTATGGCCAGTGGTTTTTTGTTTCCTTTGTGTATAGTGGTCACAATGTTCTTTGCAGCAAACAAAATACTTTTCTGTGATGGGGATGGGATTATTAGGGTCAAACAGTCTTTTTATTTCAAAGCGTTTTGATGTTTGAAAGCCACTGGGACATCATGTTTAGACCGTCTAATTTTCTCTGAAAGTCTAAGATACACAGTGACCACTGGTCTGGGCATGGGTCCCTCCTTTTTTATCTGATGCCTGTCTGGAGTCTGCTCTGGTTTCTTGTCTGCTTTGAGGGTAGCTTGGTTAGGATAACAACATTGCTCTACAGGAGGGTGGTCTGCAGCCCAAAAGGGGTCCACAGGGGTATTGCATGGGGGTCGCAAAACTTTTGGTTAATCAGGCTTTTCTTGTTTATATATTCATATATTCCCCCTTGCACTGGAAAAAACGATAGTAACGAAGTTAAGTGTATTTACCCTTAATTTGAGGAAGTACATGAGATAGTTTGCCAATGGAATGAGTATTTTTACCCTTAAAATAAGACAATTAGATAAAATGCACTTGAAATAAGGCAATGCAATTGTGTTTTCTTATTGTAAATATAAATTGTATTGTTCCATTGGCAAAATGTCTCATTTACCTCTTTAATTCAAGAACAAATGCACTGATTTTAAGAAAAAAAAATGACTTATCTAGATTTAGAATTTTTCCAGTGTGCAATTGTTTACACTAACTGAAATGTCTATAAATACATATTAACATGAATTCAACACACTAGATAAACGAAGCTAAAAGATGTCTTTCAGTCAACAATGCACACATTCAGCGACACACAGGAGCTCTTTCAATCTAGGCACCGTTTTATTCACAACACTTGTCCTATCAACGACGAATCAGAAATACTTTAACAATCCCAGGGTGAAGTTGCTTTCATTACATAACTCCATTTGTAAAAGAGTGACTATAGGACCAGTTTGATATAACACAATTTCATACAAAATATATAATTGGGGGGTCCCCGCTCCATCTCTCCATCAGTTTGGGGGTCCTTAGCCTGGAAAATGTTGAAGAACCCTTCTCTAGAGCCCATCTTGTGTGTGACTGCTCTTTTGGCTCCTTTGTCTGTGGGGACATTGTCTACTCTGTGATACAGAATACTGAACAGAATCCAGAGTCCTAACTTGTGTTCCAGTGGCTGATGGGAGTCAAACTGTAAGAACTAGTCTGTGTGCATTGGTTTGAAATGAACATCTGATTCTAACTGTGCTCCATCTAAGATTAGATCCCACAGTCCAGGGAAGTAAGTGTCCTTGTCATTTCTATGCAACCCAGAGCTTGCCAATCAAGGTGCAATATTAGAGTACAATGTGGGACATACAACTGTGATGAAAGCAACGGCAACTGAACCAAAAATAAACATAGTAGCAACTGAAGGATCTCTGAGAGAAGTGCATTGTGCCACTTTGGATAGAAACATTTTTTTTATTTATTTTTTAACTCACTGGCTTAAACCATACTTTGGTACTGGGTGTAATATCACCCTGTAGGTTCAGCTGAATGTCCCTCCTTCAGCTGAACAGGCTCAGATGTGTAGAACTAAACCAAGAGAGATAAACATTCATAATCTGCCTCACCAGGCTAGGTTTACCAACACGGGTGTCTTTTAGCATTTAATCAAAAATGTTCACTGTTTTTATCACCCATCCAGAGCTGTAACTTAACCCTTCTTTAAAGATTTATACCTTATCTGTTATATTCAATATTCTCTAACAAACCTGAGCCTTTACAGAACAGAACAGCCATCTTTAAACTTGCTGACTTTGGAGGAATTTTTAGAGGCAGTTGTTTGCTCTGGGTTTTAATCAGGTCTAGAGTACGCTGAGATGAATACAAAATTCCACTCTGGTATTACTTATACTTCTTTTAAAAAAAAGTATTCTAGTGTTTTTTTTCTATATTATTATATTCTATAAAACGATTAAGCACGATATTTCCAAACTGATCTTGTTAAAAAGTTAAATCAGGTACCACAAGATACACTCTGTTATAGATGAACAATGTGAACTATCTGCTTTTGTAAAAATATAAATATGTTTCATTTAGTACTTTAGGGCTATCAGAATGTAAAAGAAGAGAAAGAAATTATTTAACATAATTTGTAGATGTTTCCATTTGCTCCAAATCACTTTTAGCTGAACAAGTATGAAAAGTTCCCTGGTCTTTTCTCATGGACCCTCTATGAGCATTTTTGAAAATAAAAGGAAATAGGGAGGCCCTAAATCTGTATTTTAAAATCTGTTTGCACATATCATTAATCTGTTATTGCAAAGAATCAAAAACAGAAAAAATATGCAGTTATACAACATCACTTTACTATTACTAAACAGTTTTACAAGTCACAGCACAATGACACAGCTTCATCAAATGGAAGTTTGTTTCATGCCGGTTGTTTCAGCATTATATCCACAGCTTAAATGGATCATAAAGATAATTTTTTTTTTTGTTAACATATGTACATTTTCTATGAGTTATTTAGTGGCTTTAAGGTGATTTTTTTATGTCACTTTAACTCTTCTGTGGAGGAGGAAAGTGTGTCAGGGCCTTCTGGACTCTCCTGCAGAATATAAGGCAAATTAACGCATTAGCAGAACACATTTTAGAGTTTAAATGAAATAACTATTTAGGAGGACATGAGAAGTGAAGAGGCAATGTAGTTGGCAAGTAGAAAAACAAAGCGCACCTTCACTTTGTCCAGATCTGGCCTGCCTGGCAGTGACTTTTGTGAGGAGAATGCCTGTTAAGGAAGATGCTAAAATCAGATCAGATAGAAACAGGAACCAATCTTTCATGTTTCAAAATGCTGCTCACCTTTCTGGACTGTTGTGTCTCCTCTGTGGATTTAGACCTGTTCTTCATGTGCTTCTGCAGAGAGGTGGAGGTGTGACACTATAGAGAGGCAGGATCTTGTTAGATCAGGTTGGAATAATGAAAAATAATATGAGTCACATTTTTAACACACCTCATTTGTTTTCTGCTCCATGGCTGATTTGGAGATGTTCTTAGGTCACTGATAAAGACACTTCAGGATTGTTAACTTGTCCTTTTGAATTTTCTTGATGTCACGCTGTAAAGCTGAGGAAAGGCCAAGAAAAAAAAAAATTTACCGGTATATTTTTTAATTTTTTTATGTCACTATATAAAAAAAAATGTCAGCAACAAAATGTTCTATCAATGAGTTTATAAGCAAGAAGCTGAAGTGCAGTTACAGGCTTTTGTAGCTAGATGGCACTCCTTTTTTATGATTTTTGTTTTGTCATTTTCTAATGTTTTCATAATGGATAGATGCTTTTA
This sequence comes from Cyprinodon variegatus, assembly GCF_000732505.1. NCBI lineage: Eukaryota > Metazoa > Chordata > Actinopteri > Cyprinodontiformes > Cyprinodontidae > Cyprinodon > Cyprinodon variegatus. Next base: position 377,354 of record NW_015150972.1, on the reverse strand, counting down.
TGACAACTATCACAATGGGATGCAAATATTTTGTATATATTATTAGTTTTACTTAAATTTCTTGAATGCAGAAGAGTTGAATTTGTGATTGATTTCCATTGTAAAAAAATGTCTTCATTACTTCCTTTTTTTGGTTTTGTTTGGGGTTTTTTTTTCTAATTAAAGCTTTTTAGGAAAACATACTTTGAATTAGAATTATTTTAGTGGTAAAGTTGGCAAACTAAGCAGGAATATGAAAAAAAGTTTATTAAATTAAAAGGCAGACCTAGCAAACGAATTGTCTTTGTGACAGCTTGTATTTTTGTGATAGGCCTTTGTAGCACAGACCTGCAGGTAGGAGACTTACCAGCCTCTGACCATAAAGTTGAGGTTAGCAGAGATGGTGGTTGCTTTTTTTTGGTCCTAGATTTCTACAGATCCTAGAAGGAAGAAAGGTCAGCCCCAACGATCTTCTACACAGACCTGATTGTTTGTTGGGTTTTGTTTCTTGGACTTGTTTTGTAGAAGAGCCAAATCCAAAAGAAATGGAAGTGCACTAAACAGACTGAATAATGTCGATGCAAATGATGACAAGCAACGAGTGAGTGACTATAGTACAGTACAGTCTCTGATGGTGTCAATTTGGATAGTTAAGATGAGGAGTGCTCTGGTAATGGTTAGGTTTATGGTGATATTTAGGGTTAGAGAAGGCATGCCCAAAGTCGGTCATTGAGCGCTGCTGTCCTGCAGGGTTTAGAGGTTATCAGCACAGCTGATTTTCATTGATGTATGATTAAGTCTTTTGCTGAAATGCAATCATTAGAATCAGCTGTGCTAAAGTAGGGAAACATCTAAAACCTGCAGGAAAGCGGCCCTCTAGGACCGACTTTTGGCATGCCTGGGTTAGAGCATGCAAAGGGTTGAAAACGACTGAAAATCAACGGTCAAGTCAATGGATTAAACGCATCGTCCTCACTACATATAGCAGGAAGAGTATGTGTCGGGGGATGGGGGTTGGCAATGTTTTTGTTACCTTCTTGGAACGATTTCCCAGGAATATGCTACATTTTGGTGACTTATAGGTACTTGTGGGGACCAACACCTGGTGCCAATGAGGAAAGGTCCTCTACGTGGGGAGGGAGTTAGGTGTGAATTGTGGGAAATTAATAGGAGTCAATGGAAAGTCCCCATTAGGATAGTGTGACAAGTATATGTCTGTTATTATTGTTGAAAGTTCAGAAACGTTGTTCTATATGCAGAACAAGACTAACATATGTTGATATATGATGTCACAAATTTGATAAATTTATGTAAATAAGGCTTATTTTTCAAAAATCTTCCCACTGCGGGATTAAGCCATCAGCTTAGACTCAGGAGTCCATTTTTCAAACAGTATGAAAACCAGCCTAGGAACTTTTAAGTTTCTGCCTGTAATCTGAAATGATATGGAGAAGAAAGTGTCCAAAGAACTGTTTTTAAGTCTTCAGTATTAGTGACCAATTTACCAGATTGTAACCATTTAACTAGGTTTAGGCGGAGCATTTTGTGGCGACTATTTATTTATACCTCTCAGTTTTGATTACCAAGGCAATGCATGGATGGATGGCAGCATAGTAGTCACCATTGACAGAGTGTGAGAACTTCTCCCTGTTTGCTTCGTCTGCTTCTTTCTGGTGGGAATACTCATAGCTGTGTCATTTTCACAGCAATCAAAATTCCCACCAGGATCTCTAATAAACTCTCTGGTTCTATATAGATCAGAGAGAAACTGCCCATAGAGGAATCTCTGAAACTGAGACAGTTGGCAGGGAATCTCAACTTTGATCAAACAGGACCACCATGTACATTAGGCCTCATTAATGACCCATGAGCAATTGATCATATGGTGCATAACACCTAAAGCTGTATAAGAGGTGTAAAAAGCCTCAAAGTACTTTTTTCCCCTTTCCTATATTGCAGGAGCAACATTAATACCTGTCATAAGTGATAAAACTAACATTTAACCTGAGTAATAATTGTTGATAAAAAGAAAATTTTACATAATAGTACTCATCAGTATGTCTGTTGTTAATACTTTATACAGATGTGTAGTATTGTACAGTGACAGATTGTTTTTCTCTGCTCATCAATTGGGTTATTTAGATCTGGAGACAAAGATGAACAGGAAAGAAAGTCTATTTTGTCTGATGAGTAATTCCTTTATTGATTCGTCCATGACTTTATGTATCATCTTCCATTTGGACAGCCTAATGAGATCTTATTTTTCACTTAGCTGCATAGGCTGTTTAAAAGTAGAAACTTTTAAATGAATGCCTGCAATAAGTTTAAACAGCTCAATTTGAACTTAAAGTCAATGTAAGACATTATGCTAACGGGGAACACAAATTAAGGTAGTTTAAGATTTTTTTTTTTTTTTAGCTTTGGAGTCATATGAACGAAGGAGAGGTTTTCTTAAGGGAAATAATGAAGATGCATTCATGCATGTCAATCCAGCACAAACAATAAGTCCCAGGAAAAAGCTGAACTCTACAGTGAATACAAAGCAGCAGTCACAGCCAGGGGCACAGCTGGCGTCAGGAGTCATGCTACCAAGGGAAAAAACACCTTTGGATTTAGGTCAGAGTGAAAGAGACCTTCTGTATTTAAAAAAAAACAACATAAAAGAATAACTGTCTCTGTCATCTCCATCATTGCTCACGCAGTCCGTCAAAGATGCATTGCTGAGATGTTATTGTTCACTTTTGAAGACAAGGTTTCCTGCAACTTCTAAAAGAGAAAAGATTTGTGTTACAGTAAAAATACAAAAAAGGAAGAGCTATTAGACTTATATATCTGAAGATTTTTACTGCAACTCCAGATGCACATCAGCAATGAAGAATAGTCTTTTATATTTGGCTATCCAAAGCTGCTTTGATTAAAAAAAAAAAAAAAAAAGTTAATAGGTATATTTGCATCACTCACAAGTGCAAATAAAGCCTTTTTTTAAAAAATGAGATGTATCATAATGTTTTATGAAAATGAGAAAATTTGTGCCTGCATTTCAAACTTCATAAGAACAGTTGCCATTTTATCGTGATCAACCGCTTTAAGTTTAATGAAGCAAATAGATGTCTCCAAGTGAGACCTTGTAAGAATTTGTTTCAAAACGAAAAGAAACATTTTACTAAAATCCAACTGTCCCCCTGCTGCTCTGATGAGGAGCTTATAAAAAATGAATGGCAGCCTATCGACAGGAGTTCCTTTACCCGCTGCGACGCTTGACGTCAGTGGTCACAGCAGCTTAACATTTCATGCTGTAGGGAACTTTAATACAAAAGCCTCAGTGGAATGGACTGCCTGCTATATAAAACATGCTAACGCAACACATTCAGTGGATTGCTCGGACCATTTTTCATAGAGGTTTCAGTTAGCACACCCGGGGGTAAGAAACCAGCAGCTGACCTCTGCGTTTCACTTCAAATGTGCATTATGAGTCTTTGAAGGGGACAGAGGAGAATAATTTCAGCCTTGATGGAAGGGCAGGCATTCAGGAGGTCCCGGTTACTGGCTCTGGAACGCTCACTCAGGGAGATGACCTAAATAAAAATGATCTGTTGGCTTGTTTCCCTATTCCTTTGTCTCAATGAACAACTCCTCCATTGTATGCCAATCAAAACTAGACAGGGGTTACACTAAGGGTAAAGGTTTCTCTTTTTTAAAGTTCTGCAACAACACACTCACTGACTGACTTTTTAAAGCAATGTAAATGCATTTAAAGGGACGTTCTGAAACATTTTTTTCTTTTTACGGCCTAAAATCAATGACTGCAGATACATTTCCATAAACAACAAATTTTCTGTTTGTTTATAAATAAGGCTTGTCACCCGTATGCGAATCATCGTGACAGTCTGCCATCTTGAAAGTAGAGATGCAGGCGAGGGGTAAAATAGTACTAACTCACAGAATAACAATGCCTTTCCCCTTTTTAGAAGTTCAGTGTGATTGAGAGGCGGTCCTGAAGAACATTTGGAGACGCTAACAGAACAACTGAAAGTCTACTGCAGCACGATGCAGGTCTATGCATATGCAACAGCAAGTAACGGTTTCACCATCACCAGGAAAGTGAAAAAGAGAACTTAAAAGACAACAAAAACGGAAAAAACAATAAAACAAGGATAAACATCAGGCAAGACATCTCTAGGTGGACGGAGCTAATGAGGGAGAAAGATTTTAAAAAGGACGCTGAAGTTAACATGTTTGTCCTTGACAAATAAGTGAGCTGTACTGCCTAAATTAGCGTAAAGCTATGTTTTTCCATTCTGTTTAATTAGACACTGTTGCTTGTTACCATAGAATTCATAGTAGTAGATTCTGCAAACATAAACCAAGCTTGTTGGCACAGAATTGTAGGTTTATGTGAGTTTAGTAGCTATCAAAGCTGCAGTGAACACTGGCTTTTTAGCACAGTAAATGTCAGCTCCAACTTTCGGATGACATGGTTACATCTGTGTTGTCTATGCTTTTTGACCTACAGGGGCTACTGTTACTGTAATATATGTTTGAAGCAGTGATGTTCTAGTAAATCCTTAGACACATGGGCGATCGCAGCCAGGAAAATGTAAGGGACCTCTCTGCAGAGCATGGAAAATATATATATGTGCAGAGTTATGAGGAAGGCAAACAAGATTAGAGATAGAAGACAATATACCCTCTAAGATTTTCATTTTAGCTGCTTCCCTCATGGCAAAGGTACTGCCTTCCTTTATTCTCAAGAAATATGAGCAATTTTTGCTTCATGCCACAAGCATTTAGATGACAAATAGTGAAAAGGTACCGTAAATTACTGAGCTCCTTGCTGTAGATAATGTATGTTAATGTTATGTTCATACGTCCTTTATGTAAATGCTTGCTGACAATCTTGCACGTCCGTTTCCCTATGGGAGGCAGATTAAGCCATTTATCTATCCAGATAACCTAGCAGTTATGTTTTCGGGACTGTAGGAGGATGATGGATAACACATGGAGAACTCATGCATGCATGCATGGGAGGAACACACAAACTCCTCACAGGAAGACCTGACGATGAATCTAAAACCCTGGACCTTCTTGCTGCAAGGCAACACTGCTCTATAAATTGTGTCATCATGTAGCCAAACACATCTGTGTTTTCCAAAAAGTTAATTGTGAGGGGAGGTTGTTTGATTTGATTTCAGCTGTCCAGCGGACTAGTTTCTGCTGACTGTAGTTTTTCACTGGCCTCAGACGAGACAAGTTTAATTTGGAGATTCCGTTTATGATATTATGGGGCTCTGGTCAGGCAGCATCTTTTTGTGACATCTTGAATTGTAGAAAGAGGTGTCCTGATAAGTTTCAGGGTATACTTTCATAGAATTCATTATTCACTTTTGATATAAGTGCTTTGGCCTTTATTTAGAATGTTTTTTTTTTTTTACATTTGGCCCTTAATTTTATGTTATTACATCATGTTTTACTCACCCATATAAGTTTTGTGTCATTTCGAGCTGTTCTGAAGATATTCATTTAAGTTATATCCAAGTAACGTCTTCCTATGGGCCAACAACTTGAAGGCACAAGCTAAACTGTTCATAACGCGTGTATGACATGCTCTAACAAACACAATGAACATCAGAGTTTCCTTTTATCTATTTTCGGTACCACTGAGTTTCTACCATGAGTAAATACAGTGTTTGATTAAATGTTTTTTAATGTTTATATCTACATTACCGTTCAAAAGTTTTGGGTCACCCAAACAATTTTATGTTTTCCTGTAAAGTCACACTTATTCACCACCATAAGTTGTGAAATGAATAGAAAATAGAGTCAAGACATTGACAAGGTTAGAAATAATGATTTGTATTTGAAATAAGATTGTTTTTAAATCAAACTTTCCTTTCGTCAAAGAATCCTCCATTTGCAGCAATTACAGCATTGCAGACCTTTGGCATTCTAGCTGTTAATTTGTTGAGGTAATCTGGAGAAATTGCACCCCACGCTTCCAGAAGCAGCTCCCACAAGTTGGATTGGTTGGATGGGCACTTTTTGCGTACCATAAGGTCAAGCTGCTCCCACAACAGCTCAATGGGGTTCAGATCTGGTGACTGCGCTGGCTACTCCATTCCGATAGAATACCAGCTGCATGCTTCTGCTCTAAATAATTCTTGCACAATTTGGAGGTGTGTTTAGGGTCATTGTCCTGCTGTAGGATGAAATTGGCTCCAATCAAGCGCTGTCCACTGGGTATGGCATGGCATTGCAAAATGGAGTGATAGACTTCTTTTCCGAATCCCTTTTACCCTGTACAAATCTCCCACCTTACCAGAACCAAAGCAACCCCAGACCATCACATTACCTCCACCATACTTAACAGATGGCGTCAGGTATTCTTCCAGCTTCTTTTCAGTTGTTCTGCGTCTCACAAACGTTCTTCTTTGTGATGCAAACACCTCAAACTTAGATTAATCCGCCCACAACATTTTTTCCAGTCTTCCTCTGTCCAATGTCTATGTTCTTTTGCCCATCTTAATCTTTTTCATTTATTGGCCAGTCTCAGATATGGCTTTTTCTTTGCCACTCTGCCCTGAAGCCCAGAATCCCGCAGCCGCCTCTTCACTGTAGATGTTGACACTGGTGTTTTGCGGGTACTATTTAATGAAGATGCCAGTTGGTACTCTAATGTACTTATCTTCTTGCTCAGTTGTGCAACGCGGCCTCCCACTTCTTTTTCTACTCTGGTTAGAGCCTGTTTGTGCTGTCCTCTGAAGGGAGTAGTACACACGGTTGTGGGAAATCTTCAATTTCTTAGCAATTTCTCGCATGGAATAGCCTTCATTTTTAAGAACAAGAATAGACTGTAGACTTTCAGATGAAAGTTCTCTTTTTCTGGCTATTTTGAGAGTTTAATTGACCCCACAAATGTGATGCTCTAGAAACTCAATCTGCTCAAAGGAAGGTCAGTTTTGTAGCTTCTGTAACAAGCTAAACTGTTTTCAGTGCTTTTCCTTTAAAAAATAAGGACATTTCAATGTGACCCCAAACTTCTGAACGGTAGTGTAAACTTACATTTTGTAATCTTTTCCATCGGAAATGATTACAAAATGCATTAAACCCATTATCAGTGTTGCAGAACAGGGTGGTCTGTATCATACATAGTTGGGTATCTGGAATTAGTTACATTTTAGGACGTGGTTCATTATCATAGAGCACAGATCATGTACGAAGCTAGTAAACAATACAACTTAATATCCAGAATCTTTTCAGTCATAGAGATGGAACCTACCATTTACAAGGTGACATCAAAGTCAGAATTCCTTTGGGGAAAACCACTAGGAAGAGTATTTGTATATCAGTATGTTGAGTTAAACCGTGGAACAGCCCGAAGGACAACAAAATGAGAAGAAGAAAAATATTGATAGTAGTATTGTATTGTTAATGAAGGTAATGTTATTATTATTATTAGTAGTAGTAGTAGTAGTAGTACAAATAATAGTCTTAACACTATTGTTATAGATAATGTTGATAGCATTATATAATAATAGTTATATATAGAGAGTAATAGTTTAGTTTTGTGCAGCAAAGGGGTGGGATTAAATTAACAGTCTTCTTCCAACTTCTTTTGAATAAAGTATTTTCCTTTTCTATTGTTTCTGTCTTCCTTTTGTTTCTACATTTGTTTTTAATCACTGTCTTACATTCAAATAACAAATATAAAGATCAGATCCTAAATCGAGTCCGGTTTGTCCGGCCATGAGTAGGCGTCAGGAGAAGCCAATCTTCATTCTCATTAACACAGTCTTTTGTGTGGATAATGTTGAATTCCTAGGATCCAACCTTTCTAATCACCTGAAGTGGTCCTCATCCATAGAGAAAGGAGAATGCACTTTCTGCTGTAACTAAAGAACTACAACTTTCCATAGGAGCTTCTCCTCATCTTCCACACTGCAACAGTTTAGTCTGTTTAGTGCAGATCTGTCTCGTTTGCTTTTGGCTTATTCAGAAACACATGACTGATTCAAACAGTAAGAATCAAGCCTGTATAGGATCAATCAAGCGGACCATACCTTCATCTAGGACTCATTTCTTAAAATCCTACACTATACATCCTAGATAAAAAACAGTTTAGTCTTTTTCGTTCAGGTTACTACAAATTTCCATTTACAAAAAAAAGTCACAGCACTTTGTTCCACAACTCTTATCTCCTGGATCACCACAATAAACACTTTATATTTGAAGCAACCAGCTACTTCGCTGCAAAACAAAAAAATATGCATATTTGCACACTATCAGCACTTGAAACTGAGCCAACATTTCTTGAAAATGGTCCATAAACTGATTCTTGGAAATCATAAAAACAAAAACATTTTTGAAAGACAAACATAAAAAGCTCTAACAAATAATGTCAGATGAGAAACATACAAATTTGTGATTTAAAACTTCTGCCAATCGCCTCGATCACACCATGTATTCAGTTGTGAAACGACACATTATATGGTTTGTTTATAATATTTGCCATTTATAAACAATGCAACAAAATAAACTGAAACACAGTGTGTAAATGTGCTTTTTGATGGGTTATCAATTATTTTGAAAACAGAAAAATATAGTGCAATAGAAGTAAAGGCTGTTTACCACATGTACAGTATATAAAATGTTATTACTAATGATAAACCGCCATGTCTTAAAACCTCCTCTCTGCTTCTTCTAGCTATCATCACTCATGCTGTCTTTTTATCCTATAAACCCATCTCTTTTTCTTCCCCCATCTCACCTTTTCTGACTTTCTTTGGTTTTTGATGATTGATGATTTTCCTTTCCTCTTATTGATTAATATGCACTGTAAAGTTTGCCCTCTAGTGTGGTTGATTAATTGCAAGCCTTTAATAATTACATAGCAGCAGAGACGGAGAGTAAATTGTTGCATTTATGACTATGACTATGTGAGTATTAGAGCCTGACCAATTAATCAGCAGGCTGATTTATCAGGCTGATTTTTGCGTCTGTTTCAATAGTTGACATCGACCAACATGTGGTCGGTGTTCTGTCTGTCAGATCGGCATACATTCTTCTAATACGCATGCGGAGCAGAGAATTATTACCACAATGAATTTTAACAGCAGTGTACAGACCAGCAAAAACACACTTATTTTAACTTTTAAAAAAGAAAATCAGCTTGGAATATATGGTTATTTCTTGGATGCAGAAATGGCCAGACATATTAAAGTTTGTGGGATATTGAGAGAAGAAACCTTTATAGCTAAAATTATATTAGTCAATATTACTATAAAATCAGATATTTTAATAGTAAAAAAAAAAAACGTGTGGGAGAATTTAAATTTGGTTAGATTTTGTTGTCATGTTTAAATACATAGAAAACATTGGCTGTGGTTTGTATTGTGAATTATTTAGGTTAGATATAAACTAATATTATGCCGATCTGACAGCGTGTGCTGGACACCTGATCTCAGGACATTATGACCATCACAATTACACCATTTTAGATGAGTGTCCGAACATCTAGTGGTGAAATGGAGATTTCCCACAATGCATCTTGAAAAGTATTGATCATCCCTGGTCACTAGATGAGCACATATATCCCAGACTGTTGTTGTAACAGCTGCCTGCTGTCAATAGCCAACAGCGGCGACAACTAACAAAAATGGTGCAGGCAGCATGCAGGGAGACGGAGTCACATGACCGATGGGGAGCAAAAAGTAGTGATCATCTGTTCGAAGGGTAAGTTGACTGAGTTCACTATATAGTCCCTGCTCTAAATAGTGATTGTAAACATACATGCTCACAGCTGCTGCTTGCATAAGCATAGAGTTGGACAAGGAGGGAGAAGGTAAGTAATTTACTCCAGAGTAGGCTGTGATTTTGTAAAAGTACACTTTAGTCCTCCATAACAAACACTCATGGAAACACGGTGGTAGGGTGCGTTAAGGAGAGCAGATGAATTTTGGCAAACATATTAGTATTTTAGGTTTGTGTATGTTTCAGCTATTTGTAAAATAAACAACTTTAGAAGAAAAATAAGATTATATTATGTTCCATTACACTTCATGCCAACATGCAGGCTGTACTGGGGCTCATAAATTCAGAAGTTAATATTTTTAATTAAACAAATTTTTAAAAGGTTCCAACTTATGAATTTAGTAGTAATCCTGTCTGGATTTTTTTACTTAAATATTAATCTATTAATATTAATCTTGTGTTCAGTGGAGGAGATAACTTTTCAGTTTCTTGTAAATGTGCCAAATTTATATTTCTGGGTTGTTGTCTTTTTTCCTCCCAAAAATGAATCAAATACAAAACGCCTCCTCTTAGCCAGCACGTTTTCACTTTAAGCCGTGTATTGGATATCGGCCAGTATATGAGATATCTTTTTTTAAAGCCCCCAATATCGATATTGCATATTGCATATACATGAGCCTTTTCCACTCCTTATAATTATAATTAATTTGATTGAATCTGAAAACAGTGAATGATCAGTGGTGGATGTTTTGGACAAAGGATGGGATGAAGTTCAGAATCACCAGATTCTAAGGAAGATAACTACAGAAGCAACATACATGCACATTAAGAAGAAGGTTACAGAGATGAGAGAAATTATATATAAACAAAACTTAAAATATTTGCTACACATCATTACCTGCCAAACGTGTAATTTAAGAAAACGTGCTGCATTTTTTTTCTTTGTAACAGTTTAAATTCATTAGTTACTAATTTCCTTATAACGTAGACCAGAAGGATTTTGTTGTAACCGAGTAACTTGTACTTAAAGTAAAATTTTGCTTAAGCATTTTTTACTTTGGAGTAACATTTTTCACTGTTAACTGAACATGAACTTGAGTAATATTTTTATCAACGTTACTAAACTTTTGAGTGGATTTTTTTATTTTTATTTATTTTTTTTTTTTACTTTTTCCACCCTTTGCATAGCACCTAGTAGCTATAGGAGTTATCCAGAGCTCCACCCATGTACTCATTCCCAAAGTGAAAGAAGATGTTGAAAGATGGTAGGAGGAATTGGAAGATTTAGATGTATAATACTGTCAAAGCTCAGATCTAAATCCAACTGAGAAACCAAATTGATTTAAAGAAACTCTTCATCCAAGTTTATGCTTGGAAGATTTTGACAAGAATAGCAGAAGAAAAAAACAACAATATAGTAGAAGACTGACATTTTCATTGTGCCCACATCACTAAGATGGCTGTCGGAAGATGCAAAAAGAAGTTATAATAGATGAGAAATAGCAGCTTTAAGAATCGCAATGGAATACTTTGCAGCATGTAGTTTAAATGAAATCCTAAGCTGTTCAAGAGATATTAGCCTGTTCTTTAGAGAAAGGTCAACAGCAATTAACTCCCGAACTAAGAATTGGAACAGGAGAGGAATTAGATGTGTGATTAGCTTTCTGCAATCTAAAAACTCAGTAATACAGCTCCTGGTTTCCCTGGGTAGCTTTGCCATGATATCTTTTTGTTTCACCTTTAAAATGAGAGTTTTGCTCATATGTTCAAGGACAACAGTTCTTATTCCAAACCATCAGGTTGAGTTCATTTTACCAAAGTTAAGCTAAAAAGTGCTTACCCAGTGCAGGTTTAGAGCTCTCTACCTCAGTCTCACATTATTACCTTGCACCATGCATGCACATAGTGATGTTCAAGCTCCAAGGTCAGAGGATGGCCACTTATTCTAATAACACCAGAGCAGAAAACCCATAAGGAGAAAGTGATGAGTTGCAGTATATTGGTTGTAATGAGGCATCTGTTTCCCCCTGTTCAGGTGTTTTAACACTCATCCCCTCGACCCTCCCAGACAGGATGAATTTGGTCAGCAGTCACAGCTGCTCCTGTTCAACCAACAGCTGAGACTTTTATCTCTCCCCATTAAGACTGTGCAGAGATTTTATCACAAATAGTGGATTTATTTTACATATATGGATCCATTTCATAGATGAATCTCCTTTAAGGTCCCTTTTGCATTCCTCATTAACACTTATAGTATTTAAAAACAAATCTTAATTCAATTGCTAGAAAACCCTCCATCCCTATGAGGCAGAGAATAAAACGGATAAATTCCTTTAGAGACCACAAGGAGGTTTTACCAAGCGCATAACTGCATTCTATCAAGCAGTTATGTGCTGTATGACAGGCAAGGAGGGGGAAAGAAGGGGGATGACAAGGACAAACATCACACTCTGCATCAACCTTTTAAATCATGTTGGAAATTAAAGAGAAATCCTAGAAATAATATCAAAGGCTCACCTCCTTTACTTCCCTGTTCGTCTTCTTTCAGCAGCACAGCAGACGTGTAGTGGAGTAGATGGCACTCCTCATCCCAGAGCTGTGACGGTGTGTGAGAGAGAACACCCCTCTCTGCCCATTCATACCTCCTCCGACGCACCACTAACGCACGACTGGAGACGTGCATGCATAGAAACGCGCAAATGCCAGATATGCTACTAGTCATCTGTGTCTGAATACTTTGCATATTAATGTTGTGCCATTCATTCTCTAATGCTTAACTAGACCCATGATAATGGCATGTAAACAACAATCAAGCAAGGTATAGTAGGTGGGATTTATTCCAAACTATGTACAGCCACATACTATGAAATGTATAAACTGCTTGCGTCATCCAAGGGGATGAGATCATCCATGACTCATCTAATAGGTTGGTGTAATGCCTAGCCATCGAGGAAAAACTGCAAATCACCTTTCAGCAACAGGTCTGAGGAAATATTAACCACTTTCCTTGGATAAAAACTTATTTAAGCAACCAATAACTACTAAATATCCTCATTGCTGGACAAGAATTACATTACATAAAAGCATTAGATTTCTTTTATCAGTAAAATAAACAGAAATTTAATCAAACTCTTCCTAATTCTGTTGTTGTGCATGACTCACAATCACTCCACTGAGCCTCACAGATCTTACAGGGCACTGATTGTATAATTTAATCCAGATCATTACTTCAGGTAGAAATTGATCTGATTTAAAAAAAAAAAAAAAAAAAAAACAATCACTGAGGCTTAAAAGCTCAGTTTACACTCATTCCATGCAAGAAATTAACAATCAGGTCTAAGTATGGAAACTGTCAGATACACTTCATTGAATATTACAATAACACTGGATCAGATACCCTCATAACGAGCAAATGGTTAATCACTTGGACCCTGAAATGCAGTCAAGGATTTCTGGAAACAGGACATGATCAGAGCTTCAAAGTGCTATCACAGCATAGCATGCAAAACATGCATGGAAAAAATAAAAATTAAAAAAAAGTGCACACAACAATTAAAACAAAATTTTCAAGTAATTTAAGCTACTCTTCATATAACATTTAACCATAAAGCAAAGTCATGCAAATTTGTTTTTGAGGGCTGTACAGAACAAATGTTTACTTTGAAGACACTGTTATGCTTTAGCTTTAACATACAACAATGACTGCAGGTTTGACTGACTTGCTACATCAATAACATGTTCCAGACTTCAATATTAAGATAGAATGTTTTATACAGGGTACAGTACAAATTTATACACATTCTCAAATCGGGATCTGTAGTGTTTCATAAATTACACAATAAATGTTTTCCATATATTTTATTCCTAACCAAACTTTTCTTTAACAGGCCATTTGATCAAATACTGAGGTCCCAAAAAATTAAAATATATATATACTGCTGACCAAGCTTATTTACTAAAAAAAGTGCATTTACACCAAGAATATCTTTTTATGTAAATAATGTCACATTTTTGTTCTGTTCATTGGGTTTTAAGGCTTATTATTGTATTTCAACACAGCTTTCCATCAAACGTTTGTTTCCCTTAAGTCTTTAGATCCAGATTTAGGAGCCACAGAACTTTCCTCAGGTTTCTTGGCTACAGCAGAAGAGATTTCTTTGTCCTCCGATTCAGTTTTTGAGTCAGCACTGAAAGAGCTGGTTGTAGAGGGATTGTCTGCATTCTGTCTCTGGTCTGAAGGACGCTGCAGAAATAAGGGGATCTCTAGCTGGTCTTTGGTCAGAAGGCCTCTCTGGTCATCTACTCTGCAGCACTGAGCTTTTGTCAGCATATCCAGAAACCCTAAAGCAATTTAAGACAATCATGTTAATCCTGCAGGTTACTGTTAAGATGCAACAATGTTGAGCAATATGCAACAGAACCATTTATTGGTAAGATGCAAGTGATAAGTGTGGTAAAGTTTATGCTATAGAACAACACAATGCAAATCCAATTTGGGGAACACTTTCATTGAAAAAAATATTAACATAGAAAAAAAAAAGTGCTTTTTTTATTCCTTTTCTAGAATGACCTTACCCTTAAATCACACATGCAAGAGCTTTGGAATCACCCAGCAGCTTGCATTACTAGTAAGATTTCTATTCACTACACTATTCATTGTTAATGACGGGATGCTGTGTGGATTTTATTTTATTTATTTTGGTGTTATTTTAATAGAGGCTGTGAGGTTGGTCATACTGTAGTTCACCTTCGAACAGGATAGCTAGCAGCAAAGCATACTCATAGCTCATACTGGCCCTCTCAAAGTCCAGACATAGGCTTCTACTATTTAAAGCCATTGTGCTATCTGAATAGTGGTAGCATTTAGGAAGGAGCTAGGACAAGGAAGTATGAAGCCTCCCAGTGCCAATACATACACGTCACATACACTTGTCTTCTGGTTGTACCTCAAGCCTCTGGACACTACGCTGACAGACACAGACCATCTTGCCACAACTTGTATTGACGCACTATCCTGAATGAGCTGCACCACCTGAGCCACTTGTGGTAGTATGAGGCTGTCTCTATGTCCCACATGAGTGTGAAAGCACCACCAACATTTAAAAGTGAGTCAAAACATTGGCCAGAAAGCAATAGGTACTCAGAAGTGGTCTGTGGTCCACCACTCTTGCCAATAACTTCCAACTGTTGTCTATTACATTTGCACAACAGCATGTGAAATTGATAGTTTTGCTTCGTAAGTAGACAGTTTGATTTCATTGAAGTTAGATTGTGTTGTTTACATATTCCCTTTATTTATCGAGCAGCGTATAAACGTACGTAGATTAGTTTTACCTATTTTCACCTAATAATGTCAATAAGGCTGGAGGCCGTCTGGATTCAGCACATCAGTCTGAAAGTCCTTTCCTTACCCTGGATAGTGTTCTTAATTTTGGCTCCCCGATAGGTTAAGGGATAGGAGCTGGGAACTACAATTTGAGGTATTCAGATTGAGCCCAAGTCTTGATTCTACCCATCCCAAAAGGTGCTCAATCAAGTTCAACTCATCCACAACAGACACAAATCTGTGCTCAAAGCAAGTAGCATATGATCATAGTAATGTTGGAAGAGGAAGGCATAATTTCCAAACCTTTCCCTCAAAGTTGGAAACAGGAAAATGCAAAAAATCTCAGATCATTTACTTGTTCCCTTTCATGGGAACAAGTACCAATTTCCTGGCAACTGCAAAACACAGATTCATCCATTAGGTTGCCGGATTGAAAAGCTCAATTTGTCAATTTAAAGAAAGCGACATGCTTTTCACCACTGCAAATGGTGCTTCACTGGGTTGATATATGGCTTGGATTTCTTTCATGAAAACCCATTCAATAAAGCCCTCTCCTCACATTTCTTAACCTATCGAGTTTGGACCTTTACTAATCCTTTACTAATGTAGAAAGTAACTGACCACTAAAAACTGTGCACCTCAGCATCCATTGCCTTCTTTCCATCGGTTTAAGTGGCCTACCAATTTCAAAGCTGAGCTGCTGTTGCTCCAACCGTTTCTACATTGGTATAGCACCACTTGCTGTTTGCATGAACATACGTAATCTGAATACATGGCCGATTGGACTAAAAATATGTCACCTAAACTTGTCAGTCAGAAGCATCTGATCCAATTTGGCATTGGGAGGAAGAAATTGTAATCCAACAGAGGAGGATAGATTTATGCAGATTGTCAAACCGATCGAGATGCATGTAGACGCTTTTCAGGATCAAGTTATTCTGAATAAGGTAATAAGACCCGAGTATGTGAACCCCACATCATACCAAAAAAAGCTTGGAAACCACTGAACTAGGTTTCCAAGCTTGAAGACATTTTGCTTCCCATCCAGGAAACTTTTTCAATGTAAAATGTCAGAATTAGCATCGAGTTTGAAGCTTTATATGGTAGCCCAAAGACTTGCAAATTGAACCAGAAGAACGGGTCCACCCCTTTTCTATATACATGTACATTACCAAATAAAAATCTTAGGTGGTGTAGCTTTTACTAAGGAGTGTGCTATAGTCAAGAAAATATGGTATATGTTGTCTTGAGTCAAAATGCATTACAATCCAATCCTGAAATTTTGTGCATGTAAACTTAGCTAATGACAGTGAACTTTGGAAGTTTTAGGAGAGAGGCATTTTTTTTAATGTACTTTATGCACAGATCGCCTACTAGTACATCACTGGAATTCAAAAGCTTTTAAGTGACCAATTCTTTCACAAATACATTTTTTTCTACCACTCTTTGTTAGTCCATTACATAAATTCCACCTTGAAGTTTTTTGAATGTGATCCTGAATTCTTAAGCAAAAAATCCATAGTTGCTTTTTATTGGACCTCATCCTGACTCAAGTTGACTTTATTTAATATACTTCTTAGAAATATTAATTTGATTTTCTTTAACCCCTCAATGACCCACAGTGATCTTGGGATCCAGAGAACAAATAAACAATATGTGCAAACGTGCCAAGCTATTGCATTGGGGTCCTACCGTCCATGTCGCGGTTCTTACTGGGTCTGTGTGGTGTCCTGACTCTCTCAGGTTGTGCTGATGATCGAGGCTCCAGAGATGCACTTACTGCTCCTGCCTGGGTGCAAAAATAGATGCAAGAAAGATGATTTATACATTATTGATATTATACCTTGTAATTACATAAGCATCGTTATAACAAGATTCCAATTGTACATTTAAAAAAAACAAAAAAAAACAAAAAAAAAACCCTTAACTAATGTCATTGATGGTAGATTTTAAATCTGCCATCGTGAAAAACAGTTTTTGCAATTTATTTTTTTTTTAATCAGTGGATAGCTTTGAATGGCAGCCAGTTTCAACAGTAATTGGATGTTTAATTTGACATAAGGCATGAAAAAGAGCCACACTGACTTGCTTTATAAAAAGCTGTGAATTAAGGAATTTTATGCAGTTAACAAAAAAGCTGATTTATCTTAGACTGTCGCAGGGGCAAGATATACTGTATAAAAAAAATATTAATCTTAAAAAAATTAAAAAGGATCAGAAATTCTTTAAAACATCCCTCTGGCCTGTTTTTGTAAATGTGATTTAACACACAAGTGTCACATTTCCATTTTTACCCAAAAGGCAGGAAAATTTTGCAGATGTGCTCAACGCAGTAACTTTTGCAGTGTTAAAGTAACACTTCAATAGTGCATTTGGAATTAGTGTTAAATCAGAATTCTACGTAATTTTTACGACACTTCTTATTTAACACTGGAATTTACTGCTAGCTTTGTAGAAAAAGACATGCCTAATACAAAAAAACACTTTTAGATCAATATAGCAATATCTGCATTACTACTAAAGATATTAAAAACTTAACCTTTTTTTTTTTATATAACACAAAGATAGACCTTGGTTCTTTTCAAGTTTCTTTCAGAGAAGGAGTTTGTTACATTTTCAAGGCTTACTGTAGGAGGACTTCTGAAAAGGATTTTTTTTTTCCTTAATAAATTTTACAAGCGGGCCAGTACTGTGAATGAAACAAGTACTCTAAACTGTCATAAAGATTAGTTTTATTAACAAAAATTGTTCCCCACCTGAAAATATCTATAATAAAGCACCAAGAAAAGCTGAGTCTCTTGTAGAATGGCTTCCTTTGAAAAAATAAAATAAAGAAACCATGCAAAATCCCTTCTGAATAATTTAGCAAGGAGACAGTGTTGCTGTATGGTTTAACTCCACACCAACTCTAGATTAAGCCTAATCTTTCGAAAGAAAAAAACAAAAAAAAAAACAAAAAAACAATGCCTTGCAAACATCGTAGCACCCTGATAAGATACAGTTAGTGAGTTATCTAGGTTTTCTAAACTGTGGAATGAGCATTATCAACAAACACTTAAGAGAAAATAAAAAATGTTAATGTATTAACAAATGTCATCTCACCTGTGTATGGGGAGAAGAACCACCCCCTCTTGGAATGATGCTCTGATCTTTACCTGTTTTCACCAAGATAAAAAATAAAAAATAAAAAACTTAATACGTCAATTTTTTTCTTCCTGGACTCAGTGAAACGAAACAAAGCCAAAGCTATAGCTATGAAGTAAAGCCGAGAGATGAGCAAGCCAGAAAATGACAAGGTTAAACAAATCAAATGCATTGCGACACTTCAAACCAAGCGAAGTAACAGGAAAAAAAAAAATCAGATTAGTCAATGTAAGGATTGAGAAAGATGGGATGTAGAGAAACCAGGACAGTTAGAAGGAAAGTAAAAATCTCATCCCCTCCAGATTCAAGGTACAACAGTCATAAAATGCACAACATGTCATTGGAGAACAATAAAGCATAAGAGTCACATGCAAGAGGAGAGCAGTTTTAATGACGTCTGCACAATCAACTAACAGGTGATGCAGATCAGAACGCATTTCTTCTGATGCATTTCCCGTTTAGTTTTAAAGGTTACTTATGCAGACTTGTTCAGTTTAGTTCACTAATTAAACAGTTGTAAAAGCAAAAATTAGGCATGTTAACCTTTGGCTTTGTCCAACCGTAGCATCTTATTGGCCAGCCTGTAGACGGAGCAGCTCAGGTTCACAGGCTCGTCACTTCCAACCTGAAACCCACAGAAACAGAAAAGGAAATCCTGTCAGAATTATCTAAGCACGTTTAGGCAGATCTTTGTAATAGAAAGAATACAGAACGACCTGAACTATGAAGTAACGTATACAGTTAAATTGAATTAAATTGTTAAACATCTTGCTCAGTTCAGTTTAATTCCCCCAAGTAAAATACATTAGATCAATCACACTGCAAAGATGTTTTTAGCCTTATTATTTTGGTTATGATTTCCTGCTCAAACCAAATTGAAAGATAACATTTAAGTTTACAATTGCAGAATAATAATAATGATAAAAAACAAAAAAGTGGTCTTAAACAAAAGTATGTTTAAAACCTTTGTAAAATGGTATTTTTAATCTAAAAAAAGTTAGGATTACATCTTCTTCCACAAATGCACCATTAACTGATAAGTGGGCTATTTTTAAGAGATGATTATCAAGAGAAACTGGCCTTTGGACAGATATGAATCATCTTATGACTTCAAATAAGAAATGAAGGCTCTGGGGTTACTACTTCCCATCTCAGGTGTGCACTTTGCAATACCACCGATAGCTAAATGAATAACATAACTCAATCTTCAGGAAAATGTTGACCTTTCTCCCTCTTTTCATTGAATAAGAGTGGATGAAAAAAAGATAATTTTGTATGATAACGTATCCCTGAGTCCCATTTGAAATACAAACAATAAAAAATGCAAAAAAAACATGTAAGCTTAAGATAATATTGATTTAGATATGATATACAAAGACCAGTAATAATACAGCTTTTTAATATTCTGACCAACATGCTTAAAGCTTTAATGGTTCTTAAAACGTGTTATAAATTCAAAGAGACTCTGATGTTACAAAGGATATGGAGTAAAACCATTCAGCAATAAGTTCTTCCATAATAGCATCAAATTTGTTGTGCAGCAATACATTGTTTATTTCTCTTTTACAAATACCCAATGCCTCTAACTCTCTACAAGTATCAGCATTTAAACCCCAACAAATATTTGCCCGGTGTGGGTATTAAAAGCATTTAATCATGTATTCATGCTTCGCGAATGTACAGCATTTTAAATATGATGCTTTTTTCCTTGTAAACATTTCATTCAAGCAGTAATTTGAGATATTGCAGATGGTGACATTTAAGCTGCTATTGTTAATATACCACGCAGCTCTAAAGGGAGCAATTTATGTTGATCTACTTTATTTGATAGAAGTATTTCTATGAAGCAGTTCTCTAATAACTGTACAATAAACTTGGTGTATTGCAAATATTAGCAAATGTAAATTACTGACTTTATGATGTTAAAAGACATTTTCAGACATAAGTTGCAACACTTGGAGATAACACCCACTTACCATGGTGACCACAGCTTCTTGGGGCTTTAGGTGGTGTTTCTGCAGCACTGCAGAAAGGGCGTCCTGCAGCGTCTTACTGGACTTCACCATGATTGCCACTGTCTTACCAGTGAAGGCATTCTCCAGCCTGTGACATGACAGCATTTTCAACAAAATCCCCTCAGACATCATATTAAAAACAATCCCATAGACAGACACCAAAATAAGTAAACACCTAATGTCCTATTAACATATATCGGAAACAAACCTAATTTGGTCATGTATTTAGAGGAAGCTAATGTGTCTCAGACGAAGATAAGGATTTCCCCCAAATATGGTTAGGTGTGGGCGAGAAAGTCTGCTTATGGTGACTAATACAAAAGAAAAAAAAAGAAAAAGGAAGTGACTAAGATGACTCACGTAAACATCACCCTGAGCTCGAGAGAGACCTGCTGATCCCTCAGCACAGAGCAGTCCTGCTCCAACGATAAGGGCTGCAGAAAGACAACAGTGCATCAGACGGATGAAACCAGGATAAAATTGTAAAGACAATTAATGGTATAGATCAAAATGTTCAGAAATTAAAATGCAAAGACAAAACTAAGTCGGATGAGGAAGCGGTAACCATCTCACATATGGTTAACCAACATGCCTAGAGCAACACTGCTGCTTTTATCTAAACCAAGTGATGCAGCATGATTAGGCACAGAAGAAGCTCTGACCTTGTCCTTGCCATGAAGGTAAATGATGACATCTTTTAATGGAAAGCCCCGTTTCTCGCACAGGCTAGCCAGCATGTCCTTGATTGGCTGGCCATTAGGGGTAGGGGCCAGAGAGGCACTGCCATCAGGCAGGTAGACACAGCAGTATCCTCCCTCCATCCCCAGACGACTCCCAATGGCAGCTCCTTGATCACGGTTGCTGGAACTGGGCCGACCGTTCTGCACAGCAAAAGACTGATTAACTTCAAGCTCTGCTTGCCAACTTCAGGATTACATGCTAGTTATTTCCTATTAACAGTAGTGTCACATTATGCATATGAGTTAAAGCAGCCCCTAATATTTGCAATAGTTGTACTGACCTCCATCTGTCTGCAGAGGGAGCCAAGCTCCACACTGCTGGTTGATTTGGTAGACATGTTTGAGCCCTTCACGAAAACTGAGCCTTGGCCATTTGATGCATCTTTGATTGCAGACAAAAAGACACGCATTTAATTGTTTTTTTTCTTGTTATCATTTAAAGGTCTGTTTATGACATTAGAGCCAATACCTCCCCAGGATCCTCTTTTATGTCGTTGTTTCTCACTTTTAGCACCTGGCAGGCTATTCGAGTCGGACTTGTCCTGTTTGACAGATTACACAGAAACCAAGGTTGAACAACAATAATGAAC
The DNA here is from genome assembly GCF_000732505.1 of Cyprinodon variegatus. NCBI lineage: Eukaryota > Metazoa > Chordata > Actinopteri > Cyprinodontiformes > Cyprinodontidae > Cyprinodon > Cyprinodon variegatus. Next base: position 355,813 of record NW_015150972.1, on the reverse strand, counting down.
CCTGAAAGTGCCGTCCTTTAATCTAATGACCTTATTGTCTCTCGGGGAACTCCTGTTGAACATGTCCTCCCAGGAACCTATGCGGACCGGCTCCTTCGAGATCTGAGGTAAATGTTTCCCTTCTACACTGGCCAAAGTGCAGCGCTGGTAGAGAGGAGAGCGTACAAAGCGCCGGTAGCTGTCCATCTTCATCAATTTGAAGATCTAATGCAATAAAAAAAAACAAAAAAACAAAAACAGGAGACTTGAGCCCCAGATGAAGCAATAAATACCTGTACTACTGATGCATTAAATTATATCTTTCTGCAAACCTGGGCCTGAGCTTTGTTAAACATCTCAGGAGTGGGATTCTCCAGGTCCTTCTCCTCCGTCTTGGCAGTGTCATCGATGTTCACACAGTAGGGAGCGGTGTCAGACACATAGGTGTCATAGATAAAGCGAGCTGCTGCTTTTAACTGCAGAAAACAGAATTTGCGTTAAAATAAATCAGTAGAGACCACAAACAAATAAAAAAACAGGTCAAATAATGTCCTTAAGTCATTTAATATGAAAGATATTAAACTTTCAACTTTGTCACGTTACAACAAAAATATTCACAAGGATTTTAGCTGATAGAGCAACAGCAGAGTATAGCTGTGACGCAGAAGGAAAATAAACACTTATTCAAGGTTTTTACAAATAAGTGTGATGCAAGAAAAAATAAAAGTCTAAACAGTTGCCTGAAAAAACAAGGCTAAGTACTATATATTGTAGCTGGGCATAATCAGGGTAAACCCAGCTTTCATTTGTCAGCTTGAAAATTTTTTTTTGTGTGAAACAGAACATTAATGGAAAGGCAGCACTATAAAAACAAGTTCAAACTGTTAAGTATAAAGGTACAGCTAAGTTATAACTGTTTATTATTGGAATTCCAGAATAATGTTTAGTGTTTTATTTTGTTTTTTTTTTCCCCCTCTTTAAATCAGATGAGGTGAAATCTGCAGCAACAGTACAAGTCATTGGAAAAATTATTCATAAACAGACCATCAGCCATGCAGAGCAGACATTTTACGATCGGATGAGCTTTTGGTCACCGGCTGTGGTACAAGTGTGGCAATCACCGTGGTAATACTTTTCTTTAAGTAGGGACATAAAACCTAAAGCTGTTAAGGAGAGGGGTTGAGCTAAACGCAAGAGCGATCCTAGAAGGACTGGTTGAGGTTGACCTTCCAGCAGGACTTAAACCCTTTACATTCAGCCAGCACAACAACAAAAAAACAAATTAGATGTCTGTGACCCTCATCTGTAAGAATTACTGCCATTTTGCATGTTTTTTCCAAACCTGATTTAAACAATAGTGTGACCTTCCAATGCCTGGCAATCACCTGGGTAAGTCATTGTTTGGAGGCAGGGAAACACTTTAAACATGNCATCTCTGTTCCAAACCTGATTTAAACAATAGTGTGACCTTCCAATGCCTGGCAATCACCTGGGTAAGTCATTGTTTGGAGGCAGGGAAATACTTTAAACATGCAGAAAGTTGGTCCTTGGGACCAAGATTGAACACCTCTGTTTTAGATCAAAGGATGCAGATGTGGTCAACTAGTCTAGTTAAATGCAGGCCTTAAATATCTGGCAAGTTGGAAAAGTAAAAAAAGGTTTAAAGTCCCATCTTCCAACCTTACCAAACATGACCCTCATTCTTTGAGGAATATTTAAAGCTAGTAAAGAGATCATTTTATAAAGAACCTGTTGCTGTAAATATAGTAAATACTGACTCAGTATGTTAAAACGGTCAGTTTTCTGTATAATTTTGTAGCCATGAATTATTTTTTTACTGCAGTTAAGAATTCATTAGAAGAGTTTAAGGACTATAAATACTTCTGCAAAGACCTACAAAGTCTGAAGTCTCTTCCTGTAGTTCATCTAAAAATCAGCCCCCAAACTGCATTTACCAATGAAAGTCAGACACCTCTGTAAACTACATGTGTGACTCAGAGATGTAAGCTTTAAGCAAAACAGAAACATTTTGGGATTATTATTTATCTATTTAATTTTTTTGTTGCTTATATTTAGTAAATAGAGTGTCGTAAGCTGGTTTAAATTGACCAATCCCCTTTAAACCTGAGTAATCACCTCCAACATTTAAATACTATATTCTTTATTGTATACTGAATCTTGTGAATTACTCTGAAGGCCTTGCCCAAACACCACTGAAATTTACTTTAGAGTATATCTACAAATTACAATTCAGGCAGGAGGCAGAGGCTTATAAATCAAAGGATAATGAGTTGAATATAACTAAGGCATCAGCTAAAGAGTTTGATCATACCTGATCCAGAGAGGTGGCTGGTATTTTCCTGAACTTTTCACATTCTTTCCAGAATAAGATGTTTTCTGCACTGACTTCTGACGTTAAAAAGGCCTGTAGAGAAATATGTACAAAGCATGAGCAAACACGCCTGGTTGCATGAAAATATATTCAAAAAAAAACATTTGTACATAAATGATTTCAACAGCTAGAACTCCAAAAGAGTCCCGAGTTGCTCTCACCGTAAAGTAACCAACTCCACAGGGGTCTTCCAACAGCTTCTCAAAGGACACAGCCCAGCTCAGGACGCTGTTGGCAGGGTTGACATCGCCTCCCGGGGTCCCAGGAAGGCTGGAACTGCTGCCTCCGCTGCCTCGTGCAGACATGTTCAGCTCTAAAACACAAACACACACACACCCTTTAACAACGACCTAAATGAAAGCCTGACTTTGAGGCTTAATCAGATCTTTTCATGCTCAAACATGTTTGGATATGTAAAAAAGGTAGCTGTATGAACGTTTACCTCCATCTGACACCGCTTGAACCTGAAACAGAAAGAAGTCACAGCACTTTATAAAACACAAAATTGTAAACCAGCTATGCTGTTCCTGTCATAGACCAGCCTTATGTGTAAAAAATAAACCTAAAATAAAATGACTAATCATTATCACACTTATTGTCCAGTTGTATAAATATAAGGACAGGATAAAGTCTGACAATGTTTAGAAAAACATCTCAGCAGCAGCTATAAACGGCATTCAACCACCTACAATAGACACATTTAGGAATGAAAGTGAACAGCTGCATGTTTTTTTACTCCTTGTTCAAATGTAGCGCAATGAGGCAGGACAGTTTTAACAGGAAGTGGTTTCAACATGATGACAACAGCTCTCATTCAGCTTTCAGAGCACACACACACACACAAAAAAAATTCACATCTTGCAAAAGTTCTTTCACAGCAGCAGACGGGTGACAGTTTTAAACAACCTTGGAACAGAGGAAGAATAACAAAAGCGTAGAAAATATTTTCAAAATTTTTAAAAAGGTGATATCATTCAAGTAGAGATGAATGGGATCTGTGAGGAGTGCGTGTTCTTTTGTCTGGGTTTCCCAATGTGCGAGGGGGGGGTCTGTTTCCTCCCACAAGCTACACACATGTGGGCTGGTAAGTTAAGATTACTCAGAGGTGTGACTGTTGCCATGTCTGTTCATCTGTGGAGGATATTGGCTAAAAAAAAAAAAAAAGTGCTAACTTCCAAATATAAAGATCTAATTACAGTGGAGGATCTCTTACCCTCAATTCCCCACCATCTTTGCTTATTATCTACAAAAGCTTCTTTTGCACCATTTTAAGAACATGCTTCTGTTTCAACTGTTTATTGATGAACACATCAACTTTTGCTCCATTTCTAGTTTTAATCTATTTTTTTTATTTCTAAAAATGAAACAACTACTGGATTCCCCCTAACCCAAACAGGCCCCTCTTTTGCATTGCCTCAGTTTTCCATGGAAGGAGTCACCAACCTTTTTAGGGAGAGGGCCACTTCAAGAGTCATAGGAAGGGTGACAAATACTGACCAATGAACTGAAAGGGTCAGCTTTCAGCTAAACTTCGTACATCATAAACATTCTTTTATTTTAGACAATGTCATTTTGAAATGCTCTAAAGCGATTAAACAAGAAGCAAACTGATGAGTTGTTCTATTTTCAGAAGACTGAGAGCACTCCATGTGGTTCTTGAGGGCCCACGTTGGTGACCCCTGCTCCATGGAATGGATTCCACTCAGATATATTCAGAGATTTTAGTCTATACTGAAATGATAGCATAAAGGCTGCAGAAACAAGAACAATTGGAGTTCATTAGAGCTTTGTGCATCATCTACAGGTACACATTACAAGTAGATGTACATGGTCCTACTAAAGAGAGTCCAATGTGGGCCTCCAGCCTAGAGCATAAAAGTCAAGATGGATCCATGCTTCTATGATGTTTACCTAAAACCTTAAACTCCTCCATCGGGATGTTGCAGCTGAAAAAAAATTGAAGGACCGGGTCATGTTTTTCAGTCTAATATTACCATTTGATTAATCTGTGTAAATTGTAGTTCCTACTTCAAGATTTGACCAGTTGTACTTTTAGAGCTGTTATTCAACATACTCTGTTTTTAATAAATGGCTGTTTGAGTAACAGCTGCCAAAATTCCACTTGTGTCACAAGGTGTTTGTCATCCAAAAAACAAAAACTACCTGTTTTCCTTTCTTAATAAACATTCTCTGCAGAATCAGACATATTTGTCCACGAGGAATTCCTGTAAAGCAGCAGTTTAAAAAGTTGACATCCCCAAATCCCCTGCTTGGAACTTCATTAAGTTGAGTTAGTGAACAGTTAATCGTCAGGGTTTACATTCAAATTTATTTCAATTAGTTTGACTGAAAATTAGTTTCTGAGGAATTAAGCTGGTTACAATGTGGTTGTTCTTGGATTTAAATTGTTGAACTAGACATGTATACAAACTCCTGCTTCTGTTATTTTTTTTGCATCCTCAGTTTAAGTTTCATTACAAAAAAAAGTTCTGCATATTCTAACATCAAGTCTCTTAGGTCAAATTCACAGTTTTAAAGTTGTACAATCTTTTTCTAACCCCTGAAAAAAGGTATCAGTTAAAGAGAAAGAAAAAAAAGGGGGGGGGGGGGGGTCGACGAAGGGTTTAAAGTTAAAGTAAAGAAAAGTGAATTTATGGATGCAAAATGCATGCAAGATATGATCTAAAGTACTTTTCTGTTTTAGAGCTTTAATTGTCATTGATGATAATCACAATGTGTCTCAGCCATTATTTTTAACAGAATCCTAAATAGCAAGGTATTGACTTTTTGCTGCAACTGAACTCTTTGACTTCCGCATTTAATGTTTTTTTTTTTTTGCTTTCTTTTTATATTTTGAACTAAAAAAAAAAAAAGAAAACATCGATAGTGTGTCTACAGGAAGTTAACAAGAGAAGTTAGATATACTTCATTAAATTAATGAGGTGGCATTATCTGGCATGCACACATTTTACTTTATGTACTTGAGGCAGAAACCGACATGAAAACAGAAGGAACTTGACAAATGAAGAGAATTTTATCTTAAGTTTAATGCAAAGCAGTAGTCAAGCAGTTTACTGAACAACCAAGACTTCCATGCTTCATTAGAGACATCTATGAAAAGATGTTTACTTAACAGCTGAGCCATTTTAGGAAATGGCAAGTGAATTAAAGCCAATGCAGACTACACAGGACAGATTGGACCACATGCATGACTTGGTTCCTGCTTCTGTCTCTTAAAGACCAGCCTGTCTTCAGTGGTGACCAACTGTAACCACACAGCCTGATTGGTTCGGGTCCTGCAGAGCAGTGAAGTCAGGCATCGCAAGCCAACATGATACAACTGCTCATCGACCCTACAGTATTGATGCTCCACACCAAATGTCGACTAACATGAGAAGAAAATTTATGCAAAAGGAGGCTATTTTGATATTTTAAAACTGGAGATTGACAGACAAAAAATCTCACAAAAAAAATAAATAACTTGAAACATCTGAAGTTAGAGAAACCATTGTAAAACCTAAATAAAGTGGTACATTCTTACCATGCTGCCAACAGGAATCCCTAATGAATTGCTGTTCTTCGCCATGGTGGCCCCCGACACTAGATAAAAATGCTAAGAACCTCTATGCTCTCTCAGAGGGACACAGCAAAGTGCTCCACCCAAACTTGGTGCACCGTCCTCATAAACACGCAGACATCACTTGGGTCCTCCTGTTACTTCCTGCCTGGAAGGGAAGTCTCGCCATAGCAACAAGCCACAGAAGAGGAAGTATGGTTACTATGATCAAACTGTTCTCAACCTACATCTTGAGTAACTATGATGTGGGCACGCAGGCAGATTGACAACGTTTTTTGTGCAGTTCAGCTGCTGTACAGACTTTCAGAACCATGCAGCTGAGTTTTAGTTTGATGTGTCAAAATTTTATTTCTCCACAAAACTGTTGTGCATTGTCTGAAAGTTTTTAACTTGACAAAAAAATTCATATAAACACAAATGTATCCAGTTAAAATGAACAATGTTGGTACACTTGAATATCTCTCAAGTTTACCCTATTAAAAAAAATATTGAAAAAAAAAAAAATGCTCAGACAAATTTAAGGAACTTGAGTCTTATATGTTTTTTAACTCAACATACTTTTTTTTAGTATAGGCTTGTTGAAGGCATAGTTGTTTGAACTTCTGTTTGTGAAAATAATTTAACTTTGGTGAAATTTCCATTTGGAAATGCTAAATTTATCATTTATCGTTTTAAACAGATACATTTGAATTAAACAGGGGTCTTCAACGTTTTCCAGGCTAAGGACCCCCAAACTGATGGCGAGATGGAATGGGGAGCCCCTGATTATATATATTTTATGAAATTGTGTTATATCAAACTGGTCCTATAGTCACTCTATTACAGATGGGATTTTGTAACCAAAGTAATTTTGCTCTGAGATTATTAAAGTATTACTCATTCTTATTCCTGGTTTATGGGACAGGTGTTGAGAATGAAATGGTGCCCAGTTTGAAAGAGCTCCTGTGTGTCGCTGAATGTGTGCACTGATGACTGAAAGACAACATCTGCCTCCATTTATCTGTTTACTATAGTGTGTTGAATTCGTGTTAATGTTTATTTAAAGATATTTCAATTAGTGAGAAAAATTACAGCGGGGAATATAAAAAAACAAACAAAACAAAAAAAGTCTAAGCAACAAAACCTTTGCGACCCCCAAGCAGTACCTCCTTGGACCCCCTAGAGGTCGCGGACCTCCTGTTGAAGTCCTCCAAATTAGACTATTAGCATTTTGATCAAAGAACTCGGGAGCCTCTTCATAAAGCAGTAAAGCTAAAGAGACTAAATAAACCAGCAATTCACAATATGTAACTTCCGAAACAGCACCTTCTTTGTGCAACATTGAATAAATGCCATAAACCAGAACAGCAACCTCACTGTGTTATCTGACCACATATTGCCAAAAATCTCAACCATTGATTGACAACTCCCATCATCTTTAAATACCGTACTTAACCACGCATTTAATCTAAATACAGAGTTAGAGTTATATACACCCACAATTAAAAGCACCCATTTAAGATAAGTATAAAAAACAAGTTAAGAAAACAGGTCACCTTAAGCCATTTATCAGACCGTCTTGTTTTACAGAAAAATTCTACTTTTATTTACAAACCGTTACTAAATAGTTTAGTTTCTCATTATTAGAGATGCAGACAAGACTCCTGACCTGAGGTCTGGTGTCCTGCACCTTTTTCAATGCGTCTGTTATAAGTAACACACCTGAAGCAACTAATTAGGTTCTTAGCAGGATTAAGAGGTCCTGAGGAGTTTAGTTTGACACTTCCAAGCTGGGAAATTGTAAGCTTTTCAAATAAGCAATCAGATGCCACTTTCTGTCTAGCTTCTAATTAGACTAAAGATAAAAATATAATAAACCTTTACATAAAACTCATAATGGGTAGGCCTGTAAAAAATGCTAAGGCAATTATTTAACATATATGCATGTTTAAGCTAAATTTATAGAGAAGTCAATTACTCACCTTTGTGTCCTTTCTTTTGCCCCAGATTTGCCATTTCTGGTATTTCCCCTGTTGCTTAAGGGAGAAGCTGTTTCTCAGGCCAGGAAACCTGTTTAAAAGTCCATTGATAGCCACCATTGTAAGTGAGACCATATAAATGACAACATCCACCTCCTCCGTGGGTCATGTCTACATTGTAAGAGTGCTACAAAACTGCACAGCTGGCACTGTCCAGCCTTAATTAATGGCTGCTAATTTAGACCAGCAGAGCAGATTTCATCTTTTATTTCTTAACATTTCTGTCATGGTTTGTTTAATAACCAACAGTGAACTGTGAATATTTGCCATCTGAAGTTTGAACTTCTTGTTTTAAAATATACTTACATTAATGCCCAGCATGGCAGTTTTTAAGGCTCAGTGGATTATAAATTGGACTACTGAGGGCTAGAGATAACTGTGTGTTCCCAAATGTAAATAAAACATTGACAAAAGAACTTAAATCGAGCACTTTATTTATCCTTCAATATGTTAAGTGAAAGAAGTCTTTCATTTAACATCCTAATTTGATTAACAGAAAACTTATGGGCTGAAAAAAACTGCAAGAAAGCTCATAATAAAGCAATTGTTCTTTGAAGAAAGCTTTGACACCTATAACTCATTTTATCTCAAGTTTAAAAGAGTGTCTGGCTACAACAGTTTACCTACTTTACATATTTCAGTATGGTTACCTATACCCTGAGTGTGTTTTAGATTTCAGGTGCCTTGAAATAATTATATCAAAAAGCAAATTTTACTTTTGCATGTGAGGCTAAAACTGCGTCAAATATAGCTGTTTGTAATCTCCATACATTGCTGTGGCTTTTGTTTATTTTGCTCTTTTATTTTCTCTCTAAAAATTATAAAGTATGTAAATAAGAAAAAAACTGAGAGTCAACCTTTGCACTCATAATAGGACTCTTATCTTAACAGTTTGCATCCACTATATTCAGGCTGGGTGAAGTAACAGAAATGTGCAAATTAGCAAAATAAGAAAATTAAATGTAACATATTTGAGTAGGGAAGTATTTAGAAAGTAGGGCACATTTACTGGTGTTAGTTCACTTTCCACTGTTAAAGACAGCAAAGATTCATCTGAGTTTTTTTAGATTAGTAAAGACTCTAAAGCCAAAACAGGAGAGTGTCAGCGGTCACCATGATGCTGCTTCAAAAGCGCTTGCAGTAAGGAAGGAGGAAGGAAAATAAGCTGGATGCTTCCTATCATAGTTCATGTAGCATAGATCTCGCAGTGTTCCTATTTAGAGCCTAGGACCTATAAGGAATCCCACAATCCTTTGCATGACAGGACAGGACATACAGGCACAGCCCACCTTATAGAGTTTAACAAGCACATGCTGTGCTCTAACATCCGCCCTAACCCCTAAATCTCTCAATCACTATATAGAGTGGGGCCTATAGAGTGGACTTTAAAGTGAACTAAGTTAACTGCCTGTTCGGACAGATACAACTTTTCGCTCCCTGTTAGTCATGTGACCTCCCCTCCCCAACACGTTGCCTGCCCCATCTTTACTGTATTTGTCTCCACTTTCTGGTAGCAACAGCCTATGGCAACAGTGGGCCATTGTGACAACAAATCCCATAATGCTTTGCGAGGAGAGCTCTCCTCGCAAAGCATTATGGGATTTATCTGCTCCAGTGACCATAGATGATCACAACTCTTTAAGGTGCATTGAAGGAAATTTCGAGTTCTCTACTTTTTCATCCACTAGACGTTCAGAGACTTATCTAAAATGAACTAACCCCTAGACAGTGCCCTATAAAGTGGTCAGGGTGGATATTTGGACATAGCTTATATCTTCACCATGCTCTGTTAGACACATTAAAATGTCCTCTACGTCATATATCTTGGCGTCATCCATTGGTTCAGTTAGTGTAACTATTTCTCTTGTTGTTCTTTTTCCAAATTTGCATGTCTTTCCTGTAATGACGTCCCCAAAGATAAAGGCTGTCTGGCGTCAGCAGTCAGGAGTTGCTTTCTTACCCACAATGGTTTTCTTACTGTCGACCTCACCAAAGCTTAAGGAAGAGGAGCTATAGGCTACAATTTGAATTCTCTGAATGGACCCAAATATGAACCTGGAAGAAACCCAAAGTAACAGTTACATTTTTATCTTAAAGTCCCCCTTACTTAGTATTTCTTTTATGAAAGTGAAAATACAGAGTATCTGCAAGTCAAGGTATGGAAAAAATGTCCTGAAAGCAGGAGTTAATTCTACTGCCTCCTTTTTGAATCCAGTTTTATTATCCCCAGTTCACTGATATATTAATATTCAGAGACAGTCCAGTTAAATCCTGCTTTGATTTAAATTCAACATGATTAGATATAGATGATTATCAAATGCTGATTGATAAGAGGAAATTCTGTGTAAGAAAATCCAGATAATGGTATAAAGTCTTTGATTTTGCAGTAATGTCTCATTGAGGGAAGCCTAGCAGGCATATCGTAACAGCAAACAGGAAGTAGGAAGAAACCTCCAGCAAAATTAAGATCAGTATAAAAAAAAAAAGATCTGCCCATCTCATCTGAATGAGGATCGTAAAAAAAAAAAGAATGCAAGACTGTAAGGATGTTGGAAATAATTTTAACATTACCTTTTAAACTAAGAGATTGTTTAATTATCAATGAATGGATTTAACCCGGACTGCAGGACTAGTAAATACTAAAAGTCATGGAATCAAATAAGAGCAATGAAAAGGACGAGAAATAAACTAACAAACATAACTGGAAACAACAGAGATCTAGAGGTGAGGGGAAATGAAATTTCTACAAAATAAACCTAGAGGAGAACTTGAATGGCAGGAAATGTCTTAACTAACGTTTTCCCTACAAAGTGCATCAGAATTACCTCCCAGACAAATTGAGCTGTTCATTTTCTGTAATGACTCAAACACCCAGGATGAAACTTCCCTCCTAAGCAGCTATTATGAATGTAATGAACGTTAAGCTGATTCAAACTTGTTGAGGCCTGTTCTTTCTCTTTAAACTGACAGTTGTGTGTAATATAGATCAGGTCCATCATTATCTACCACCTATAGCAACAGCCTTGCGTTCCTTCTTGCAGCATAGAAGCAGAACAGGTAATCTGACATATCAAGGGGTGTTATTATAGAGTTTAGCTGTAGAAAGAAATATAACATCAAACTTGAGTAAAGGTATGTTCCCTCTTTTCTGTTCTTCCTTAAAATGTAGGGTGTTTTTCTATCAGTTTAAGGAACTGGGTTGAGCTAATTCGAGTGTCTGACATGAGTAGTCAGTAAAGCAGACTTTTGCTTTCATTTTAAAATGTTAGGGGACATAAACTAGAGAGGAAACAGGAGAAAAGTGGATCACGTATTCAGCATGATTTTCATTGGATGTGGCTGACATGCAAATAGATACACCCCTAAAAATATCTGTCAGTTTCTGAGTGATCATCTTTTCTCTGTTTGTATTTTCAAACAAGCTGGTGCTTAAATGGCACTTTCATGGCTTCTGCAAAATCTCTCTGTTTTTTGTTTTTTTTTAAGTGCTCCAGAATCCTTTTTCCTCAGAGGAAAAGGGAAGAAAAGTTGATCTGCAACACTCTCTAGTGGCCACTGTGAGAATAAATAAAACTATTACTATAAAACAATTTATTATTAAATATATCTGCATGCTCAAAATTCTTCTTTTTTTGCAACCCACATATTTCTTAGCTAGAGTATCTTATATATGGGTCTCATTATATGTAATATGCCAAGAGAACAGCTACTTTGCATAGGAAAACAGCTTTTTTCTGATAACAGACTAGACTTCAGTACTTCAGTACTCTCTGAGTTTATACTTCACTTCATCTTACATCTGTCTATTTTAGTCTTTAAAAATATCAATAAACGGAACCTCAACAATAGTAAAAGTTTGCTTACTAATGCCTGTTGATTTTGTGTGGCTGTGAACTTTTCTCTGTGTGGATAACCTGGAAGCAAGCTTTTCGTATTTATAGAGACCTAAAATATTTGAACAAATTTGCGTTAAAGCTGCACCCACACTGTGATCACCAGCTGTCATTTCTGCCTTCGGAACAGGAAAAAACAGTAGCAGTGTTTGTGAGGCTCCAGGAATGAATGAATTTGCATCCTTATCTATGTTTATAATCAGCTCTTCCTAGCTTTTGCTGTAGCAGAGGCATTTAGACTAAGCAAAGCAGAACAGGTCATTGCGCCACTCCGCGCCCGGAGCTACAATCCAGGTAAAATCAAGACATCTGAAGCACGTATTAAGTACTTACTTTTTTTTTTTTGGCATTACTAGATGTTCTTTATATTTGTCTTACATGCATCACTCTTAGCTTACAGAGAATGACCAGAACAGTGAGAGATCTTTTGGTCGGACTTCTTATTGGTGAAAACTCATCAAATATCTGGTTATACTCCAATATTTCTGCTTGGGTGTTGATTGTTTTTAAATCTAATTCATTTCTATATTCTATTTTCTATAGCCTGTGTCTGCTCTTCCTCTGTCTCTGAGGAATGTAAGGGATGCAATATTGACAAAGGTAAAAACCAAGGAACTATGGTCAGAAATGTCAACATTGATGATAAAAGTGATCTTAAAGACTTCTCCAAAATATATATATTTATGTATTTTGTTCTTTTTTATTTTGTAGAATGTTGTGAGCGGGATTATAATAGCACTGAGTGCGAAAAAGGTATGTTGATTCTTTGTTTTTAACATGTTTACTTTAAGATAAGAGCTAGAAGTTTTACATATGATTTTTAAGTCAGATGTGTGGTAAAAGAAGGTCTGTAGACTTAAAAAGAAAACAACTGAACATGCATACATGTTATTCATTGGAACTATTGCCTGCATAGACAAGGAATGTGCCAAATAGATCATATTGGGAACATCGTAGATATTGTTCTCCAAGATGTTTACTTTATAAACTAAGAAGTAAGCCTAACAACAATCTTATTTTCTGAAACCTAAATGATCTTTTTATTTCCAACAGGGTTTAAAGCTGAGATCAAAAGCTCTAAGGACCCCATAGAGGAGGGTGATGACATAACACTAACATGCTCTCACAACATCCCTAATCTGAACCTGAGCTATGCCTGGTTTCTGAATGGTGTAGAAAGGAAAGACTATAACAACAACACAGTCTTAATGGAAAAAGTCCTCTCAGAAAAAAACGGTAAATACAAATGCTGCGTGAAGACCTCATGTGGCAGCTGTGAATCAGAGACATTCGATATCAAGATCGAGAGTAAGTAGTCATTCTGTTTCTGCTTTCACTATTAAATTGTTTTATTACTTTTACTGAATGCATGAAAAATGTAAAAGATTTTAACACCTCATATTTTCTTTGTTCTACTTTTTTCTCACTCTGTCCCTCCATGTGACATCACTCAGACAACGCAGTTTTGATCTTGGTGATCTGTGGTGTTTCAGCTTTGGTCCTTGTCTTAGTAATGGGGGTGGCAATGAAGATCAAGCTTAAAAAGGACCAGGGTAAGGGCTTTGTTTGGACTGCTTGAGTATTTCTTACTCTTCTAATTCCTTTCTTTTTAAGAGGGTAAATGAACTGACGGAGGTGTAGGTTTATTTTAAGAAACAAGGCTGCAGCCAGCAGATGTTTAGCATAACTGGTCAAAGACTAAAACATGGGTAAACACCGACACTCCCTCTATGCAAACATAGGAAAATTCACAAAACCTCTATAGCAAAGTTTTTCAATATCACTTTTTTTCATATGCTGCCTGTTTTGGATGACAAAACAGGCAGCATACGAAAAAGAAACCTATAGAAATCTAAAAACAAGTTATTGGTAAAACTAAAGGTCTACACAATTATGGTTTGGATGTACTTAATAATATCATCTTAAGTTTTTCAAATTTTCAGCTCAAATTAATACATTTTCCTGGCTAACAGATGCTAAATTAGTTAATTTGTAATTCTAGTAATTCACATAATTAAATAAAATTTTAGTTAGAATGGAAATTAGCGGCATCACGCACGGCTAGTCGTCGTTATGTTTTGTTGTAGTTGTTTTTTTGTTTTGTTTTTTCAAAGCCATTTATAAAATTTGAATTGTAGGGTTGCTAATATGGTTTTATTAAACACTATTGTCCATCACAATATTTTAATTTTAGTTTATTAAAAATATCTGGGTGACATTCTGGCTCTGACCACTAGATGGCATCTAAGGGTTTCCTGTTTGGTTCCTGCTTTGTGTAAAATATGCCATGATGGGCCAGTTTATCCTTAAAAAAAAACTAATCGTCAAGTTCATCCAGGTTAAAATGAAATGATTTAGATCCATAGATCACAGCCTAAAAATTTTAAAAACAGCTCCAACTGGAACTAATTCATGCTTGTCTATCATATTTTGTTTGAAGTTAGATTTTCTTTCCTCTTAGGAAGTATTTTATAAAGGCTGCCTGTCATAAACTGCTCCTGTTTTTCATGTAGCTTAATTATTCAACCAACCAAATTTTGACCATAAACAATCTAACTACACTTGTGACTTAGGTCAGTGCTGCTAACCCTTTCAATGCCAACACTAAAGCAATGCAGATAAAATTTGTCAGGATCTCTTTTTTTGTCCATTAAAGTAAAAAAAAAATTGAAAAAGCTTCCTGGATGGGAAGCAAAACATATTCAAAATTGGAAACAAAGTCCAGTGGATTGTTTTTTTTAACTTTTTTGGAATGGCTATGACCCGAATGACTAAGAATCTTCACCAGCATAAACAGATTAAACCATTTATAGGTCTAGTTACCATTTTGATCACGTCTATGCCCCTCACAAATGTAGCATTTTATTAATTTTACTTTTCCTAGACTCCAATGTTTATTATCACTCTTTGCTTGCAATTTTGATTTCTACAGTATTTCACTTAGTGCCCTATAACAGGTTATTAGCAGGTGTCATGATTATATTAAAGTCTGACCCCAAGATGCAGAAGACCAAACAGAGAGAGCAGGGAAAAGTTTAAACAGGTTTATTTTAGGAATAATGTGAAGAATCCAGTGCTGCTCTGAGCACTGCTCAACAGGGACTGAAAGGTGAGGGGAAGACACTGCGGTTAGTTCAGGCTCAGTGGGAAATTTGAATCTTAGGTTTAGAATTGAAGGAAAAGGTTGCAGACTCCCCTCTCCAGGGAAAGATGTCCTTTATGGAGTCCAGACTGAGAGGATTGTACCAGAGATTGTCTTGCCTGTTGATGGGTGGACTGGGTTACTCAGACTGCAGTTCTTCCTTGGTGAATGGAGAAGCTTACTGCAACTCAGATTTCCTGTAGTACTTGAACGGGCTGTAGTGCAGAAGAAACCTTTGCTTGGAGTGAAGCTCAAACGACCTCTTGGGGAAAGTGGATCCAAACTTCCTGTTTGGAACCCCAGCTCAGTTAGAAGCTCAGTTGAACGTTCCAGAGAGAGAAGGTTTGCAGAATGACTTCCTGCCGAGAGGCAAAGACAAAAACAAAGTTAAGACTCAGGTTGACAAAAACTAGTGATGTTAGGAGATGAGCCGAGGCTTCGAGGCGCGTGTCGAGTAATGGAGGGGGCGTTTCCCCGAAGCGCGTGTCGAGGCGTGATTCATTTAGAGGAGGGGCCAAAATTGATGACGTCCGTGGCCTCGCTACCGTGATACCACGTGACCGCTTCGCTAAGTGGTTCGGGAAGCGCAAGAATTTTGACAGGCATCTAAACAGCCTCAGTGTTCAGTCAAGATGTGGGAGTTTGGAGGAGAGCTGCTGTCAGCAGGATAAAGTTTGGATAGATTCTAAGAATAAATTGGTTGTCTTTCCAACCAATCTAGTTGCTTAAAGCTAATTTGGATTGAATAAACAATGTAATGATCAAAATTTGAACAAACCACCAGACAAAGCCAGTGTTAACACGTCAGTCTTAAGAAGTATTTTCTAACAGTTCAAACTGTCTACATGAGTGGCGTCATCTGTAAGGGACAGGGTCTCACTCTAGAGGTTGATGGTTCAAGACCTGTCTCTGTCTTTTGAAAGTTGCGATTAAACTTAATTATTTTGGCTGATGAGACTAATTTGTATTGTTTTGCCCGAGTAAAAATATAGAATGGGAAAATTAGGTTGGTTTAGTCAAAAGATTGGTTGAACACAACTTCCAACCTGATTAAAACCAAAAAACATGGAGAAACTATTATGTTTGAATAAAAATGACTAACACCTTTCATTTTGTTCATCATTGCCCAATTTCAACACTTTCACTGTCTGCTTGAGTTTATTTCACTAAAATGGCAGAAAAACGGTGCACCTTAAATGACTGTTCTAAGAAATCTTACACTTAAAAAAAAACTTACAAAAGATTTTATCATACACACCAACCATTAACAATTGCAAGGGAACTTAAAAGGGGGAAAAAAGAAAAACAATTGCAAAAAAAATCACAGATTTTATTACAAACTGTGGTTCTGCCCTCCACCAGTAGGTGGTGACATGTTTACATGAAGCCTCATGAACTGTGGGGATCGTTGAAGCAATTTAACCAAACAGTTCAATGCCTCATGAGGCTTCATCTCACCATCACTAACAAAAACTCAGTTTGACTCAGAAAAACTCAGCTTGGCTAGATAATCCAAAACTGGCAAACAAAAACTCAGGTTAGACTCTGCTAAACTAAGCATGGCTAGAGTACCCTGTATTGGCAAACACTCTGGCGTCGAGGTAGTGGCAGTCAGCAGTCATTTCATCCTGGACACTACAGAAAATGGGCTTAAAGTGTTAAAAAGTGAACTTCTCTTTTAAGAACATGCCACAGGTAATGAGGCAATGAGCTGCAGGTGTGCAGGGAGACCCAATGAGGACGGGGCACCACCTGGTGGAGGAGAAAAGGAAACACAAAACCAGACCACACAAACTGGATTCCTGACAGCAGGGTCAGTTATGGTAACAGTGGCCAAGTAGAGGTTTAAGTCTACACTGAATAAAGGTTATCAGTTATAAAAGCAAAACTTTGATGATCAGTGAGGTACAATATTTTATCAGAATTTCTTATTTTCCTTGTAATATTAATATTATTTGATTTGTAAACTATTATTTTTACTGAAACTTATGAAACTCTGAGACTCTAATACCAACCTTCACCTACGAGGCTCAAAAAGCAAAACAGTCAAATCAAATAACAGTTTGTCCTTTAAAGGAGTATTGTTATGTCAGGTAAAGCATCTAAAGACAGTCTGTGCATCTGCAACGTTGTTGCTTGAAGGGTTCTTTTGGGAAAAATACATACATGTAAATACTGCCATACCGCTGTTCACATACTGACATTTTGACTCCAGGGCTGCAATTCATGGACTTTCCTGCAACATTCACAACCGATCGGAAGTACAGTTATTCAAAGAATTCCCATAAATAAACCAAATTGTTTCTTTTAATTACTTGGATTAAGCCAAGGATGTGTTACATTAAGATGATTTATTTTACATTTTACTGTTGCATTGTTTTATTTTTACGTTCTTATCGCTGCTATTTTCAAGCATACCTCTGACTTCTTTAAGCTCACCCTATAAACGTTTCTTTTTAATGCACTTTTCATCCATTCCATCTGTCTTTTTCTTCCTTATCAGTTGGTAAACAAACTTTTTACCATGAAAAGCGTGAAACTATTTATCACATCTTGGAGTTAACATTCATCTGTCTCCTTGCCCAGAGCTTAAGTTAGATTTGCACATTTTCTAAGCATTAAAGTGGAACATTTAACATGAACTACCGTAACTAGATATGATGTGACAGTCTGAGACCTCCATGGGTCATGCTTGATTAATTCCTCTTGTTTTGTTCCCTTTGTCAGTGTTTTTTTTGTTTTGTTTTGTTTATTTACAAGAGATGGGTTTTATAATGATCACCACAAATCTTGGAGCTACATATTTTGTACTGGGTGCTCATTAATCAGTGTGACCTCATGCGTTTTGGCAGCTCAACACCAGGAGAGGAGAAGGCAGAGGGAGCTGGAACGGAACGCACAGAACCCTGGTCAAATACCATTTCCAAGAGGATACTAAAGGAAAGAGCGCATTGCATTCAACTGTGAAGAATACTACACTTTATTTTATTATGCACTTTTATTGTGTTTTCTTTTTAAAGAGAAAAAAATCTCCATTCTCTGTCGGGGTCACTGATGGAAGATGACAAAGACAAGCATATTGAGAGAATATCCAGTTTTCTATTCAAGATTACTTATTTTTAAAGAGATTAATTTCAAAGTTCTCACCAGATGAAGTAGGACACATAAAAATAAAAGATATTTAGGGAAATTAGGGACTAAGCATTGAATAAACAAAGTACAGGTGTAAATACTGTAGGCATAAAAACCCAAGTATACAGCTTAAAATGTATGTTTTAGTACAAATCTACTCAGTGCAAATGCATATGATCTGATTTGGTTCACATTGATGGTCAATAGAAAAGTTTATTTTCATCATGGTCGAATAAAATAAGAAGTCATTTACAGCAATATAGGCCTGGCAAGAGCTTCGCTGTTGTAAAACGTACTGACGACTTTAGTAACAGACTGAACCTCCGAACTTCGGGGGAAAGAAATATACCATAAACCGGCTAAAACTAAGATTTTGAAAGGTGGCTTTTTTCAAAGAAATGCACTGAAAAACAAATTTGCCACAATTTAAACTCACTCTTCACTGGTGGAAAAAAAAAAAGCTTGAAGTTAATTTAAAGTTTTGGCAGAAGTTTTGGACAAGCCAGTAAAATATGGCTACAATTTGAGGAATTATGTAATTTTGATAAAGTCAAACAATTTTGTAGTTTATTATTTACGTCTTGAGTAACAAGAGGGAGATATGAATTAATAAGATTTAGGTGTATACAATTAGTTTGGTTATATTATTAGTTTCTATTTGTTATACAGACATGTGGTATGGTTTGTATGCTTAAATCAATAAATATGAAGGTGTGATTGAGATTCTTTGTAATTACTGTTTGCTGATCACTTTTTTGTTTTTTCTGTCTGAAAATAAATTCAATCCTAATTCAATTCTAATGTATCAGGGCAATTGGAGATGAGGGCATCATGGTGTGGGGTTAGTTCCAGAGTTATAGGGTTCTGGCAGACTCTCTAATATAAGGACGACAGTACTGGTACATTTTTGATAGGAGAGTGCAGCCGTCTACAACGTACTGAAGAACATTTAATTTCCACATTAATTCCAAATTTTGCAAAGAAAATTGTATGTTGATTTCAAAGAAAATAAATCTGACTGAAAATGTAGAGATATAATACAAGATCAGAGTTGAGGAAAAGACTCCTTTGTGTAAAGGAAGTTACCGAAATCCCACCTCACCAGTGGACTTATTAGCCATATTGATGTTTAACTCTATATTTCATTAAATTCTGGCATCATTAAACTGTTTGAAACTATTTAATTTGTGTATGCCTTTATTTTTTTAAACTTTTGTATGGATTATTCTGGGTTTTTTGCAATATTTTTGGCCTATTTGAAGTACACATGCAATGAAAAATGTGTCAGATACTTAGTTTTCCTGCTGTATGGACAGTTCTTGTGACATAACACTACTTTGGTTGCGGAAAAGGGCCTAGAAATATTTTAATCCAAATACAGGATAGAGATTAATTGTCACTAATCCTGCTGGATGCTCTATTCACAGAAGCACTCTCTACACAGGGCAGCTTAACGGTGGCTAGGCTGCAATGGATATACCATATTGAACAAGAAATCTGTCCACTCCCCTAAAAGGAAACCATATGAGGAACGAGACAGACGAAAGCAGAAATGCTCTCATTAAACACTCCGGTTTTGACCCTAAATGTATAGATGTTAAACTTGTCCTCACTTAGTCATAAGTGATCAGGGTCTCTTGCATTAGAAGCAACCATATGGATGATTTTCTGTGTATGTGACTGGAAGGGGCTGTTTGTTTAGCTTCCTCTTACAGCAGGTGGCGAACGGATAATCCAGGTAAAGCCACTGTAAAGTGGAGATGGAGGGATGGACCGAGGAGTGGGGGGAAGGGAGGAGGATGGAGCGGCCTTTGCATGGATGGCTAGGGCTAATTCTGGCCTCCTAATCCTAGTCCCCATCCATACTCCCTCCCTTCCTGCTCGCAGTGGCACTAAGGAGCTGTTGACGCCCAGGTAGACATTATCACTTACACTCATAGCACTTAACCTAGAAAAGTTTTATGAGAAGGAGAGAGGGTAAAAAAAGCAGTGTTTGCAGGTTAGTCGTCCGGATAGATACTCTGCCTGATCTGGATTGCTTACACACCTGTGTGGGTGTCACTGGAGAATGTAGCTGCAGCCTGTTAGCCAAGGCCACAGGACACACATCAAGATGGGAGAGGCTCAGAAGGTAGGTGATCTGATCTTCTACAGCACGACTTAGAAAGTCGAACATGAGCCGACATGAATTTGTTTCCCTGCCGTGGTTATGAATCTCACAAGATGAACTATTCAGGATTTCAATATTGTTTTTCTGTCGTTCTCAGCCAGGATGGATTATCCTGATTCCTCAGGTTGCGTCAGTTCAACTCTAATTATACCGTTACATTGGTCTCTTTGATGTAGGGTTAATCACAAGCACTGTCATTTGCGTTTAAAGATTTGCTGCATGTTGTCAGCAGTGTGGCAGCACTGGTGTGCCATGTAAACTGTTTTGCAACCTTTCCGACTAATCACATTAAACAGGGTTCTATTAAATGAATGGAGCATCTGATGCCAGTGCTTTTCTAAATGAAGCTTCAGAAGATTTTTTTTTTTTCCGAAGGGGGGTAGGCGCACTGAAACTTAGAAACATGAGTTATAAGAAGATCTTTGATCTAAGATCAGAGAGAGAGCAGTCAGGATTTTGTTAGGTTTCAGGTGGAAACCAGGTTGGTCTCTTTTATTCAGCCGCTTCACTGAGATCAACCAGTTGGTCAAGTGCTTAATTCCCTCACATACTGAAAGATGCTCTGCTATGTAACTGGTGAGAATGTGGTTCATTCCTCGCCTTGCCTTTTTATCTGACCTCCTGCCCCTGACGCCTTCCACCCTGCAGGGCTTACTCTCTGTCATAGAGAAGCTGAAAGGTTCCACGGAGCAAGAGGTCAGGATAGTGCTGCTGGGTTTGGACAATGCAGGCAAGACCACACTGCTGAAAACCCTCGCCTCCGAGGACGTGAACACCATCACACCGACACAGGTATGAGGAAGTCATTAAGGCAGATTAACATGCAGTCTACATGCCGACCAATCATGGCTTCCCATTTTTAAAGTGTGTTCTGTGCTTTTGAGTTAACAGTCTTTGTGATGTTGGCTTTGTTGAATAGAAATAAGACTTTGTTTTATTTTATAGAGGTTAAGTCATCTTCACAGTCTTATATAACCACGTCCTGGCTTTTTATCTCTCCAACACATTTTCCTGTAGGATATATTCACATAAAGCTGAGGTTTCCTTTCCCTATCATCTTGCTCTGATGCAATCATCTAATCTCTAATGTCATTATCTGATGTCCTTATCTGACTCTTCCAAGAAAATTGTTGATGTACTGCCAGGTCCCAGACAAGTGTCAGTGCTCTCCAGGCAGGGTGGATGTCGACCAGTAAAGACGTGGCGACAGTGGCTGCAAAAGTAAATCAGACTTGACACATCAGCCCATACTCTTGGCTTGATCCTTCTGGTCTTATCCTCAGATTTGCTCCTCAGCCGCCCCTTGGGATAATGTCGTTACACAACTTTGCCAAGTGAAACGGGCGCAAGATGTTGTGAAAAACGTCTGCGGATCAACACTCTGGCTCTGTTTCCCTTAATCACCAATCTCTCACTGATGCACAACATATTTGTGATGGAGAACGACTCTGCAAAGATTAGTTATTAGTTACATGTTTTAGGGGGCCTTCTCCTCTAGTTGCCTCTGGCTGTCAGTGACATGTTGCTCTCTCTGGTTTCTTTCAGGGCTTTAACATAAAGAGTGTTGCCTCTCATGGTATGAAACTCAATGTTTGGGACATTGGAGGACAGAGGAAGATCAGACCCTTTTGGAAAAAGTACCTGGAAAACACGGACCTCTTGGTGAGCCATGTTGATCGAATTCAAGGCATTTTTACATGCTTTTAATCCAAATGAGTATCTATAAGGATGGTCATCTACATCAGAAAAAAATGTATAGATATTGAAAAAAACAAGGAAAATCTACCAGTGGTTGCAAATAACACAATCTGGCTTCTTAAATATTGCAAAATGTTTCATTTGATGTTTGCATAAAGCTAATGGTTTTATTTTTAAGTGCTTAAGAAACTGTATATCTTTTATTTTTTGCAGATTTATGTTATTGACAGCGCAGACAAGAAGAGGTTTGAGGAGACAGGACTGGTGAGCTTGGAAATACATTCTGTAACCCTCAGCATTCAGACAAGATCACAAAAACAAAAATGATGTCCTCTACATTTAACAGAAAAGAAACAAAAATTGCTTTCTTACACTTTAGATTCTAGAAAACCCTAAAATTATCATATTAGTTCATTTATTCACTGTGAGAAAAATCCATTTGGAAATAAATGAAAATTATGTTTATTATCATAGGCTACACTTGCTTTAGAACATGATCCCAGAGTAACAACAGAACAAGTATAAAAAAGAGGCCCTGCATCATTAGTCACTTTCTGACCCAGTGATTTTTTTTCATATAGGCATAATAAAGAGGACAATAAAAAGGAAAATAGTTCTGTTGATACATTACATTAACATTAGACCAAACATTAGATGTCATTTAGACATTTCTTGGGATAAATTTGGTCGTTCCTTCACAGTCATGATCTAGTTCAGAAATAGTTATTTAAAATTGGGTTTTATACGTCTTTTAAAAACCTGAAAATTACGGCTTTTCACCTTTTCCTTTTCAACTAAATGCAGACGTTATCTAGACACATGTCATGACGTCGTTTCAACCAATTTTTTCTAGGTGGGATATGCAGCCCAGGAAACCTCCGATTAGGTAAAGAAAAACAGTGATCCTATATTAATATGACTGAAGCTAAAAGCCCAACAACTTTTCTTTTAGTCGTCGATAAAAATAATACTGTAAAGACAAAAAATGGACAAAAAATTGGTCAAAGTGCTTTTTGCTCCATCAAATAATTTTTTAATCATACATTTATTTTGCACTACGTCCTACAACTTCCACATTGTTATGAAGCTTCCCACGATCCTTAATCTGAGAAATAAAAATGTTGACGTTAAATTGAAATGCAAACAATAAAACCAAACATGTTGATGATCTGGATGATAAAGAAGATAAAACAGGTCCTTAATGTGGAAGGGACTGCTAGTCTAATAGTAATACCTGTAATGAGTGGGAAGCATCAATTGGGATGTTGTTTTAAATTTTTGCCCCTAGCAATATTCAGCAATTACTCAATATTAGATTAAACTGAACAAGTGTATCCTATTCATTTACAAGTTTGGAGCATAATCAAACTCCTCTACTAACCAAGCAACTTAAAATTTAATTTGGAGACATACATCAGCATTCTTCATCAAACATTTTATTTCGTCAGTCTGCATGGCTCTCAAAGGTTGTTTGTGCAGGAGCTGTCCGAGCTGATCGATGAGGAGAATTTAAAGGGCGTTCCGGTGCTCATCTTTGCTAACAAGCAGGATCTGGCAACAGCATCACCGGCCAGTGAGATTGCTGAGGGGCTCAACCTGCATACGTACCGGGACAGAGAATGGCAAATTCAGGCCTGCTCAGCTGTGTCTGGGGAGGGAGTTCAGGTAATGAGCAACAACTACATTCTTAATTCTTTTTGTCACATTACAACCAAAAACTTCTGCACATTTTGATAGGATTTTATTGGACAGAAGACACACAACACAAAGTAGTGCATACAGTACTCGGGATGGTATCCCCCTTCTTAAATCACCATCCCCCTATACCATCCCCTGTGACACTTTATTACAACACTTGTAACATTTCTGCTATATATTAACATTAATGGCAATAAATACATGGTGGGCTGTGGGCTTATGAGTAGCCTGAGCAAAATAAATAAAATAAAAGAAGTGACCTACCATAACTATGAAGCTGATCCCAGTGGGAAATTTGTCCAGGGAAGCCATGCCAGTCCAGGGAAGGACTGCTTCGGTCAAGGTCAATGACTGCAGTACCTGACATGTAACAACCATACCATGCATATTGCTATTGGTAAATATTAGTGTTGCACTGATGCCGATTTTTGGCCCCGATACCTGGTTGTGCAGTATCTGCAGATACCAATACCATACTGGTACCATCTGTTTGAAATTGATGTGTGTGTGTGTATATATGAAGAACTGCATACTAGTTTGATGTAAAATAATTGCCATCATGGCTTTGTCAAGCTGCTGCCTACCTTTGTGAAACAGAAAAAAGACTAATACAAAGGGAATCCAGAAGAACGTTTTACCTGGAATGGGTGACAATAGTTGAATAAACTTTTGGCTCTCAAAATAATAAAATTAGTGCCCTATTTGTTGGTACTTGCCGATACCAATACCACCATTTTAGTGCAGTATTGGGGCCCCGACCGATACTGGTATCGGTATCGGGGCAACACTATTTAATAGACTATATTAATTAGGTTATATATGCTTCCAAAAAAAATAATATTCCACCATCCCTTTTCTTTTTTCTTTTTTTTTTAACAACTAGACTGCTGACTGCATATTTGTACAGTAGAAGTAAATTAGCTTTAATCCACATGAAAATGAGTAGAGTGATCTGCTTAGATGAAACCAAAATAGATTGTTTTATTCTACATGGAAGCATGGTGGCGGCAGCCTCATGCTGTTGGGATATTCACATGAAGGATGGCAAAGCCTTAAGGTTTTGGAGAAATTTGATCAATTTAAAAGCAGCGCAATCCCTGAAAGAATCAGAGACTTTGGAATGAAGTGGAGATTTACGTTGTGGCAGGACGATAGCATAAACATACAGCCTGAGCTATAGAGATCAAAGCACACTGATGTGTTAGAATGACCTCGTCAAAGTTTAGACCTCAATAAGATTGAATATGTAGGGTAAGACATGATAGCTGATGTTTTCAAAGAATAATGGTAGAAAAAAAAGTATCAGATGTGGGAAGCTAGAATAAATATTCCCAAGAAGATGGTTGTGCACTGCATTGATTTATTCAAATCAGACTATTTTGACATCTTATGAACTACTTTTTTTGTAGCAATATATCCAGATAGATGAAATTAGATGTAGGGTCTGTAATGTTACAGAATGGGAAAAGATTGAACAAATATGATTTTTTTTTAGAGTTAAGCATGAGCATGTACTGAAAAATCAGGACAGCAGTTCTATTTAGAGTATATTTGCATTTATGCATAACAGTGATTAGTATATGTAATTCATATTTAATTTTCCCAACAGGATGGAATGAACTGGATTTGCAACAACATTGTGAACAGGAAGAAATAAAGCACAGTCCCAAACAACACTGACCAGAGTCAATCAGAGCATCAGCATCACACAATGGGATTGACTTCATTTATTAATGATGCACTCAGCTCACCCCATAGATTGGAACAACTTTGTTTTTATGAATTGTTATTTTTATGAATATTTTTCCAAAGTAGTCGATAAAGAAGTACCTCTAGCTCTAAAATGTATTAGCCTTTTAGGTATTATCATTTTGAAATGAAATGTTAGTGTGTTGCCATACATTAGTAGTTTGTGTGGGCGTGTCCGTGTGTATGTGTAAAGTATGCATTTCGACAATAAAATTAGTCATTTCTGTTTTGTGTAGCATATGTTTTTGAATCATATTTGTACTTCTACAATCAAAATGTCCATATCTTAGACTTACCACCATATTTAGGCAGGAGAGACGGATTTCAAGGACAAAAAAAGAAAAAGCTGAATTATATGTGATGGACAGAAACTGAATTAATGTCAAAATGCTTTAGAATGAAACAATCATGAGCTAATCTGACAAGTGCTTACTTTAATTCAAGAGGAAGACAAGCTGAGCAGCAAGACTGAAAGAAAAAACAGTTTAGAATTACATACTTACATGGCATAGCAAACAAGATATCAAATCTTAATGGCATAGCAGAGCAAACAGTGCAGGAAATTACACCAACAGAGCGAGACTGAGTAATTTCAGCAGAAAGTTGTTTTTATTTTTTTCTTGAAACGTTTTATATGTTAATCTTGGGACTTATTACATTGCTGACTGCCCTTCTCACTGCATTATTTCTAGTTTTCATCGACAGTTTGTTTTTTTCTTTTTGTCACATGATACCTCTTCCATCCAGCTGTGAACGCTGTTTGTTCCTCCGACAGAAATGCAAATCACCTACAAGGTGGAAGCAGTTCGGAGGGACAAAGCCTGTTTTTATGCACTTTGTAAGATGTGTTCAGACCATTGATTTTCAGGTCTCTGTCAGCTACCTATTCTTAGGGGACATTTGTCAGAGGGGCTCACATAATCCTGTCATTATTCCTTATGTATTGTTTGTTTGACTGACCTTGGTGAATGCAAAAAAAAAAACTTTCCCTGAATTCCCCTTTCGGCTCTTCCTAATTGCATTTGGATGTAATGGATCCTTTGTTTCCATTGTGTAAAGACATAATTAACCACCTGAAAGCACTCTGAAATCAACAGCTGGCCGAGTCCATTCTGTGTCCTTTTACTCATTAAAGTATGCTAATGACTACTTGTTCCCTTTTTTTCTGTTGTTTATAAGTTTTTCTATTTTTAGGTTAGTCAATAAATGTTCTTGAATTTGTTCTTTTTCTTCTATAATCCGAAGTAAGATGGAACATTTTCAGTACTCGGTTGCTTTTGAGCTCCCCCTTGTACCTCACCAGGGGGTCCCACACCAATTACTTGTTGTGAAAAATAGATCATTATTGTAGTTTGAAGGAGGCAGACAGAGCAGGGATAGGGAGAAAGGAGAGGAGGTAAGACAGCATTTTGTGGCATGCATTGAGGCTTTTTTAAGATGACAGGTGGCTTCACCAAAGGCTCTGAATAATTATTCTCCAAAACACCAAGGAATCTCTTTGCTGTTATCCTGGACCTTCTGCTCAGGGAAACACTTTTATCTCCTGACGTCAATTAATTAGAAGCTTCACTTTAGGCCACATTTTCTTATCTTCACCTCTGTTTATGCTTTACCTAAACCTCTCTTTCGTTTGTTTAAAACATCTACACTTATTGTACATCATAAATGACAGCATACTGAGGTGTTATGATGTCACTGTCATACTGGCAGTCCCTTATCCTGTGTTGCCATGGCAGCCCTCCCTGTTATTTGTGGTCCTCCAGCCACCTCTCTTCTCCATTGCTCACCAGCCCTCCCTCTCTTTTTGTTCGTTCATTTCTGATAATTCCCCAATCTGTGCTCACCAAAAGAAAACCTTGAATCCGGCAACGAAGATATCGAACAACAGCACAGCTTTCTGACGCTGCAGGTAAGAGCAAAAGAAAGAATCAGAGCATTGATTTAAAAAAGCAGCTAGGAAGCACGTTTCTTAAAACAGTGCTGTCAGGTAATAACAACCTTAACATAGTAAAGCTAATCCAAGTGCCAAAGGCGGTTTAAAAATATATTTTATAATTTATCACTCTAAAGGTTTTCCTTACTTTTAAATTCAATGTTACAGATATAGTGGAGGATGTTCTTTTTCCAGGTGGATCATCAAAATAAGTGGTCCTCCTAATTGTCAATCATCTTTATGATATGTTTACATAAGGCCGTCCTATGTGCTCGTCCCCATTTTCACTTACCAATGGTGAGTCTGACATAGTGGAAAAATTGCAAATCTTCTTATGGAAAGTAAGCTTGTATGAACGATGCAAACTTTTTAACAAAGCAAGCACGAGGAGAAATGGACTTGTGCATGCTCTCACACACCTTTAATAGGTGTTCCCTCTTGGGAGCAGGTACAGGGTTGTGCATGTGCATTTTTTTTAAGTAAAGAGGGTCTTCTCCCTTTCTGCAAAAATCCTCCTATATACCTTTAAATATTTAGTGCTAATAGCTGGAGGCTCCTCAGGCTTCAGCAACAGAGCCAAGGGTCGAACAACAAAGCCAAAACTGCATTACACTGCATAATAGATTGGGATGAAACACCAGAGCATTAAACTCTGCCTTTTTTCATTTAGCTAAAAGCTGTAACATTAGCAATGTAGCACAGCTAGCTCCAACCAGAGGTTAGAAAAGAAGCAATCCAGAACTTTAAGGATCGCCATCGCCTTTTAAGTCAAGGCAGTGTTTACAATCCTTTAATTGTCTTGTCTCAAACATTTTTGCATCCATATTTCTTTCATTCATGTTTCAAAATTTGAAACACTAGTAAAATCAAAGGCTCAGAGTTAAAAACAACATGCTTTCCTGTGCCTTCTCATGTTCTTGTCTTGCACTGTACCAATTCACAAGAACAGAGGACCAAGAACGGACAAAGACCCAAGATGCTGTTTTCCTCCCTTCCTCTTTACCGAGCATGCATCAGAGTGTGCATCAGAGCGTGCATCTGCATCTTCATCTGACAGAGATGGCGACTTGCACCTCTTTACAATTGCGGGGGAAATCTTTGTAGATCCCATGAACAATAATCAGACGTAGAAAAAAAGATAGCGGATGCAATTTAGGGCTGCTTATCTGGAATCTTTTGACTCTGCCTGAATCTTAAAATTAATTTTTTTTTTTTCTTAGAATTGTGTAGTTGTGGGGGAAAAAATCATCTCCAGAGGTGCTGGACTCTAAACATTGTATTCCTCCCTGATTACAATAATTCCTGCTCTATGTTGAACTGATAGTTCCATGTTTAGTCATTCAATAAACAATGTCCTCTGACTCCTTTGTGGTACGGGTTTTTATGTCCATGAAATGTTAGTGATTGATCTTTAAATTTACTTTACCGATAATCAATGAGGTTTTTAGATAAGCAGTGAGACTCATTGGCTTCTGCATTTTAAAGTCATTTAGAGAAGCTGATAGTTAAAACAGCCCACACTCCACCATGATGAACCTGTTTGAAATGTGGTAACCTGGATGATTGGATGTGTGTCTCTTCTTAAGGTATCATCTACAGTGAGCCCAGCTAGCCCACGTAAGGAACTACAACTCCTCATCATGTCAGTAGTGCCGCACTTTGCCTCTGTCAAGCCATTGTTTCCAAACAGTTTCATCGCTACGCCAACAGCTCTGAGCGTCCAGGCCTCTACGACGCTGGCTCCTGAAGAGAGGCACCACATGGAGCTACACACCATCGTCATTATTGTCATTTTCAGTGTTGTTTGCTTCCTACTCCTGCTGGCTTTCTCCTATGCCTCCTGCTTCCATTTCTCCATTGGTTCATCTGGGAAACAGTCCAGATTGGCTAAAGGATGCAGCTTAGAACCAGAGGACACTACATACAAGCAAAGCTCATTTGAAAACCAGTCAGTACAAAATGTTGTCTGAGTGATTTGAATTGGGGGGGTGGAAGGGATCTCTGTAGGTTTACTCCTAATTATGACTGGAAGCTACACCAAAGAAAGCAAAAACAGAGACAAAGAGACTCTGAGGTATATTTTCAACAAATTAACTGGAGTTTGTCCATGTGTACAAGTACAAGATTTCTCTGAGCTAAATCTATATCCAAATAGAAATGTGTGAAATAAAGTATATTAAATGAAAAAGTAAACATGAATGAATGATGTTGTTTTTCGTCTATCAATAAAAGACAAATGGATCTAGACACAGTTTAGCTCAGCAGCCAATATCCTTAGCAAGGTGACAAATGATTTCCACTTATGGGCAGATGGGCTTTTGAAAGATACAGACATATGAAAGATAAGTGATCAAGATGGAGAGGAGAGATCCATAATGAGAAAGATAAGTAACATCCGCAAGGTGCAGCAGAACAAACAATAAAGGCAATGATTCTGTGAGCAGCTGACAAGAACTTTTAAGAATAATTTTATAAATGTATTCTTAAAGAAGAAATTTGCAGAACAGATAAGGTTTTTAGTCAGTTTTTTTTTAATGAAGCTTTTCAAGAAATTAAACTGTTTAAGTTACTGTAGAGGCCAGTGTCACTAATTCTTTAAACATTAAATAGGTTTGATCATGACTTTATAAACACTACATGTGGATTTTTCAGGGCTTTCATTTTTCTGGACTGAATTGAAGCCATTTGCACACCAGCTGTGCATAAGTGGTTTGACACTTTTTACGAAACAATTTCTGAGGGTCAGGTTGGCCCTGACAAAGCTGAGAGCACGCCTTCATCTTCTTTCTTTAAGTGGGCTTTGCCTTCCTTCCATGATTGCTTAGGGCCATTTTAAACAAGCAAGGCTGGATTTTTCAAGTTTTAGTGTAGCACTGCAGGATGTATGAAGCATATTTAATGTTGTTCACACATGCTATAGCCAGCAAATTATAAGGTAACAAATGATTCATGCTTTGAGTTTTGAGAAACATTTATGAGATGGTTTGAGATGAGGAATTTTGTACTTAGTTTGAGAGCATTTTTGGTTGTTTTTTTTTTAATGAAACTCCAGTTGAATTCTCTGAAGCCCAGTTCTAGTTTCTAGCCTGGTTCTAATTTTCAAAGGAAAACCCCTTCACTTTCTAAAGAGGTTAAGCTTCCCTGAACATCAAAGAGGGTGATTTATCTAAAACACACTGGTGTGAAAAAGAATTTGCCCTTTTATAGATTTAATTTATATATATATATATATATATATATATATATATATAAAGAAAAAGTTAACTGATTTTTACATTTTATTTCAGTTTAATATGGGAAAAAAGTCAGAATTCTGACTTTAATCTCAGAATTCTGACTTTTTTCTCAGAATTTTGGATCTTAATGTATCCACCATGAAGGAAGAGATGTGTGAGCACTCAGCTTCAGCTTCACTGACAAAGATGTGAGTTATTTGTGAGGGCCAGTAACACACTGGTGGAAAATGATGGAATTAGGTGACTTTTTACATGCCTGAAGGGTCCCCGGTGAGGCTATTTCATTATTGAAAGAGCAGAGGGTCATTAAAACAAGAGAGCTACTCTCTAAAACAGACATGACTACGGCTTGATGCTAACATGTTTGTTAGCTGTCAGAATTCAGTCAGAATTCTGAGATTAAAGTCAGAATTCTAAGATTAAAGTCAGAATTCAAAAAATTAAATTCGGAATTTTGAGATTAAAGTGAGAATTCTGAGAAAAAAGTGAGAATTCTGACTTTTTTTCTCATATTATACTGAAATAAAATTTAAAAATCAGTTAACTTTTTTTTTCAGTGGCCCTAATCCTCTTCCGTACATTAATGTATATTTACTTATTTTTTCAGGGGGTTTTTTTTGTTTTGTTTTTTTACTCTTGGATGTTTGTTGTGGTTAAACAGATTTTATTCTCAAACAAAGATAACCAGAATAAATTCAGAAAGCGGTTTTAAAATAGATATTTACCGAGGGAAAAGGCTGTCCAATCTTACAGCATGACTGCCATCTAGTATTTGTAATAACTGACGTCAGTGTGGATAGATCTGGTCCCTTCTTTTTGCTTTCTCCACTGTTCCTGGTTTTCCAGATTTGCAAATAATGGTTCTCGCAGCAGTTTTCTCTGTTTGCTTCCAAATGTCATAGAAATGGTGATGCTGATTTATGCAAACCATTTTTTTTATCTGTGCTTGAATTTTATTAGATCAAGTACTGTGTTTTTGAGATATTCTAGCCCTTTTCATATCAGAGAGATTCAGTTCAATCAGTCCATCTTCTTGTCTTGCAGAGAGCCATGGGGGGTCCTATTTATAATATAGCAAGTACCAATGGGATATAACTTGACCAGGTCAAGAAGTCATCAAAGGGCAACACAGAGACGCACAACCATGGACACACACTCATACCAAAAGATGAAGTAGAATGACCCGTCAGCCTAAGGATAATAGTTGGAGAAAACCAGAGTACCCAGATAACCAGGCAGAACATGTTAATTCTATGCAGAAAGACCTCAGGGTGTGATTTAAAATCAGGACCATCTGACTGCTACTAACGGTTCAACCAGGCATTCCTGTTCTGTTAAAATGATAACTTTATCATGTTATTCTGTCAGTTATTAAGCATGGATATGTTTGGTGAATCTAAACACTAATTTAAAACATTAGAGCTAATCAGAGGCAGGTTCTGTCTCACACAGGGGCAATTAGGTTCTGATTGTCCTAAACCCCCATGTTTAATATTCTAATTTAAACTGCATTTTGTAGCTACTTAGATTATCTTTGTTTGTTTATAAAACATAAAAAAGTTATTTAAAAACAGTTAAAAAGTCTTATTATTTTAAAATAAACTAACTGTAAATCTAATGACGATTCCACATATGATAAAGATAATAAAATTTGATTTGATGATTTATTAGATTTAAGCTTTTCTTTCATCTTTGTTCTTTTTAACTGTGTTACGGCTGCAGTGGGTTTCTACCCTTTTTCTTGCAGGGTTCTTGAGGCAGACCTTCTGCAGGTGTTCTGTTTTGCCCTAATTTTGCTTGTATGCTTTAAAAGCTGTCATACAAGCAGCAGACAGGATGCTTTTCCCTCTTACCTCCTCAGAACCTCATTTGATTTGGTTTGGTTTGGTTTGGTTTGGTTTGGTTTGGTTTGGTTTGGTTTGGTTTGGTTTGGTTTGGTTTGGTTTGATTCGTATCCTATGGTTGGGTTTTTTGCATTTGCTTGTTTCTGTTTAGTTATGGGTTTTGCATTAATCCATTCTCTATTTCCCATTTTATTTATCCCTTTTTCATATTTAATTTATTTAGTATTATTTGATAAATTTCAATTTTCAGTTAATAATAAAATCCTTGTGTGGTCTTCTTTAATTTTACCCCCACCGAACAAGCCTGGTGGACGTAACAATTGATTGAAGAAAACTTTACTATCATGATAAATATAAACTACTTTATATATTATGGGTATAAAAGGTTTGTTTAGAGCTTTCAGAGCAAACTGAACTGAAAGGGGAACACTAGGGTACAACACAGAGGTAAGATTAGGCAAAGTGAAGCCATGTTGTGAGTTAGAGCATCATATATTCATGATAAAAGGAATGTATCAACAATCACCTGGCTTTAGCGAAGCTGTTATATCAGCCTTGGTTGAGTCCAGTTCTCCAGATGGGACACGGAAAACAAAACATCATCATTAGGTTTATTATTAGCCTGTTCTTAATTGGCAAGAGTAACAATAACAGTTAGCTGTGTGAGTTCAGCAACATACACATGCTATAAGACTCTCTGGCCTTGTAAGCAAAGCTCTCCTTCACATTACAATCAAAAAAGGTTTAGTTCTCCACTTTTGACACTTAGTATGATCCTGAAACACAGAGGGAAGCAATAGTATCTTAGAAGATCTTGTTGATGAACAGTGTTTTGCAACTGAAAACATTTTTTTTCTCATGCAAGCTGCTTTATATGCAGTGAGAGAAAGAGAAAACAGACAATATTGTGGAAATGAGCAAAGTTTCAGATTTTCTTTTCTCTTAGAACAAATGGATAATGCTGGTGTTTCCTGAGAATGCCGCCTACAATCAGCTGCCTTGGAAACCTTGGGGAGTCACTTTGCTGTTGTCACTGAACATATAGTCACAGACGAGTTAGGCCTGCCAATAAAATGTCAACCTGACAACCAACTTGCCGGCACAAGCAAGGAATTTAAAGTGTGCAGATTCCCATGGGCCGAAATCATGTCCAAATATTGTCCTTAAGGTCAAGTTACAGTCTGTCTATTTGTCTGTCTGTTGATATAATTGGAAAACAAAAATCCATGAAATGTGGGTCATGGTGTTTATAATGTAAAAGTCTGTGTATTAAACAAAGA
The DNA here is from genome assembly GCF_000732505.1 of Cyprinodon variegatus. Lineage (NCBI taxonomy): Eukaryota > Metazoa > Chordata > Actinopteri > Cyprinodontiformes > Cyprinodontidae > Cyprinodon > Cyprinodon variegatus. Next base: position 322,072 of record NW_015150972.1, on the reverse strand, counting down.
TATAGATTTATATATCTAGTGTTGTTTTAAATGTGTACAGATATGCACAGAATTAAACATTATTTTTCACACAAAATGGTTACTCTGCTTTTCAACTTATTAGTTAGGTTCTTTGAAATCTTTTTTTTTATTATTTTTTTATACAAAACAGGAAAAAAAAACAGATGATTATTGTTAGACGGAAACAACTGGTGGTCCTGCAGATGAGCGTAAAAATGTGTTGAAAAAAATCCATTGAAATTAAAGAAATTGTAATTTTAAGCGGAACACATCCAAGTACGCACAAAGGAAATATAAATTTTGCATAACAAAATTTCAGCCATTATCACCAGTTATTGATGGAAGTTATGTATGCATGAATTAATGTTTTGACTGATGGTTTCTATTGACGGACCTCTTTAAAAAGTTGTGCATGTGCTAAATGTGCATCTGAATAAATCCTGTTTTAACTGCAACTATCAATATGTGATTCTTGCTGTTAATAGATAATTAAATTACAAAAATGTAGCTTCACAGAAAGTTGGAATATTGCCTAAGATGAATAAATTATGGTCGACCAACAATGAAGTGACTGCTGACTTGAATGCTGCCGTGCAAACAGTCACTGGTATACTGGTGAGAAGGGGGGAGCACAAACTCACATTTCTAGGGAGGATTTTTTTTTTTTACAAAGGGATGTTTTCATGCATGATTATAAGAAAGTTAAGTGGAAGAAAAAGCTTTGCAAGGAGCAAATACAGCGACAACTTGAGATTATTTGGAAGGAGAGGTCCATTCTTGAGTTTCCTGGGTGTCACAAAGTGTTTCTATGTAAAATACTCTGAAACTAGATTGAACGCCTTCTTCTCAGACAAAAGCACGTTTTGCATTTCATCTGGATATAAAGTTTCCAGAATCTGGAGGAAAATCAGAAAGTCACAGAGTCCAAGCTGCTAAAACAATGTTTCAATCATGATTTAGTGAGCCATCTCCTTTGCCTCCATTTTCCTCATCCAGTTTCTTTTTTTTCCAGGTTAAAGTCAGAGCAGTACGGAAGCATACTTCTGTCACTTGAGAAAATAAATTTTTGCTAATAATTATCACGTTTATACAATATAATTATCACATTTATACCATATACCATCACATTTATACAATATAATTATCACATTTATACAATATAATTAGCAAAAATTTATTTTCTGAAGTGAGAGCAATACTCTTCCTTAGAGCAGCCATCTACCAGGATCCTTTGATGCACTTCCCTCTGCTGATGAGCTTTATGAAAACTACATTTTAATAATCTGTTCAACTTTGATTGTATTTATTACAGTGTTTATCTCTGATTGCTTCTTTATCCCTTGTATTTTATTGAGTTTTTTTTTTTTTTTTTTACACACCTGGTTGGTTTGGGAAAAAAATTTCTTTGTGAAGGAAATCTGCTGTTCCTTTCAAAAGAAGGTCAGATGGTTATTGAACTTCTGCCTCTTTTTTTTTTTTTTTTTTTAAAAGTTGCAAATCCAGACAGTGAGATTCTCATTAAGGCCTTTATGCTTAAATGTACCTCCGCTGTGCTTTTCCAACTGCTCTCCTATCTGAGGCACAGAGATGCCTCGTCTTTGATCCAGCTTTCTGTAAGAATTCATTTGGACCAATTAAAGTGAAACATATGGGACGGCTCTGGTTCTTTAATAATTTAGGCAAGAAGGCTCACGTCCAATGAAGACGACATGATAAGACAGTAAGAAGTGGTAACTTTTATACAGATTTTCTATTACTTAACTACTGAAACCTTTTTTTCCCCAAAGAATTCTACAATATCTACACTTTGTTGAAAAGAACCGGGGAGGTCAGTGAGGAATAAATTGCAGAGAGAGAAATTATGCTGGAAAAGGAAACTGAGTGTGATTCATCTTTTATAAGTGTTTACAGAAATCTTTCTATTTTTTATAATGTTTTATCCCATTTTGCAACAATCAAAGCTTCAAAAGATATTTTAGATTTCAAGGTGTTTCCAAAATAAAGGGATGGCTTCAAATTACTGAATAAACGGCATCAAAAGCAAACTGCAAAATTTGAACACTTATTTTAGACACTTTTTTACATTCTTTATCTATTAGCAGGTGATTGTATATGTTTATCTTAAATACACTGGAGAGTTTGGGGCATTATGTGAACATGATAAAAAAAGAGCAAACTAACAGATTAATCATGAATAAATCCATGCAATAAGAAGTTAGAAGGTAACTTGGAAGATAATAAACTAACAGAAGCTTTGCTTCCAACCTTTAATTTGACAGATATGATTGGCTACCTGCTGTGTGGTTTGCTGCAGCATCAGTCATATAAGACAAAGTGTGCCACTGTTCATGGTTCTGCAGCCTGATCCATTACTGCCTTCAGAGCAGTCGGGTTTTGCTTGCTTAAGAAAATGTTTTCAAAGACGGAAGGAGATGTTTTGGTAATGCACTCTGAGGAAAACACTCTCACTTGCAAATGGGTTCCCATTAGGCTCACAAGAGCTGCACTGTTTGATTACAAGCTAATTAGCAGCTCATTTCATGCATGGTAAGTGCTGCTAGAATGGGCCCCTGATTTGATTCAATACCCATGCTTTTATTTCATTGCTCCTAATTCACTTTAGCTCTTGCTGCATTTTTAGAATGTTTTACTTTTCAGCCACAGTGTTTTTAATAAAGATCTGTATCGCAGTAGTATGGGTGTGTGTGTGTGTGCTCATGTAAGCCGCTGATATGTTGTTCCTTCCAGGAAGATGATGAGTTACCACTCTGGTATTTATCGCATTTGTCCTTTTAGTTTGAAGCCATGGCTGCTGTCGCTCCAGCTCTTCATGGCTCTGGAGTTTTTTTCAAGGACAAACAAATGGAACCAGGACAAAGGCTTAATCAGTGAGCTTTTAAGGTTTTAGCAGATGATAATCATTTTAATGTTATTAGTACCTTGCTAATGGATTTGGCTTTTCAAAATGAATGCAGTGAGTGTAGCAAGGTGCAGATACTGATTGGATTAATTTAGCTTTAAATAAAAAGAAAAAGGTCAGAATAGCCTATATCAAACTCATGTAACTCTCAGCTAAAGCTGAACTTGTTTACTAAAAAAGTTTGTGGCTTGAATAAAACCAAGAGTTTAGAGCAGAGTATGTGGCTGATCTAACTGGAGTTGAAAAAAGCATCCCTCTCTTATAGAGCAAATCAACAAAAACAAATCATTTTTGAGTAATTCACATGTTCTCACATTGTGCTACATCACATAGTACTTCTTAAAGGTATAGTGGAGGACTTCGCACATTTTTTAAAAGACAATATACATAAAACCTACAAAGAATGCTTCAGACACTGCAGAAATCTACACAATAAAAAAGTAAAGTAACTGAATACAAAGGGGAATTTAACCCAACAGCTGCCAGATGCAGGAAAAAGTTCCTCAAAGCTTGCAGTTAAAGAACTCAAACAAGGTTTTCAAGGTGAGAATGGTCTCTGCTGATAAAAGTTGGTTACCTTAGGTGCTGATAAAAGGAGGGCAATAATTGCAAGCACTACTGCAGAAATAATGCGTGGAAGTAAGTAAACAACAGCGACTCTGTGTTGTTTGACTTGGAAGAATAAACAAATTTTTTAGATTCTTTCCCCTTAAACATCTTTAAAAAATTCTAATTGTTCTTCCTTAGAGTTTTTCCTAGACAATACTTATACTTATGCTTAGATGTATTCTCTAAAAGTGTAATTTCTTTTATAAGGCAGTGGCATACATTAAGAAGCACATAATATCTTTTTTTTCTTTTTCCATTTTAAGCTTACTTTTATAAGCAAACCTCCTCTTTAAGTTAAGGAAGTAGATTCAGCAGGATTTAATAAACTCGTTGAAGGGTCCATCCCCTAGCTGTCTTTCTAACCCTGGAAATAAAAGCATTTCATTGTAACTGCAGAGGAAAACACTTTGAATAAGGGATGTTTTTAAGTAGTAGAAGAGAAGCTCAAAGGCACCAAACAGACACGGCAAAGATTCTTATTCCATGTGTCTATATAATATCATTTCTCATTGTGAACATTTTACCTGGCAGGTAGCTGCTCTCTCTGACAAGCATGCAGACATCATCTCCGTGGGACTCCTTGATGAGACTCCCACACAGCAGTTTGCACATTATTCCTGTCTGAATTGAAGCTCAAACTGAGCACTGTCAAGCCAGCTCCCCATCTGATTGACTTCCAGCCGTTTTCCCAAAGGCAGTGTGAAAAAGTTCTGAATATGATGACTTCTTCTGTGCTGTAAAATGAATTTTAATGAGTTTAGCTCTCAGTGAGCAGAGATAAAAGGCCCACTTCATTTTGCTGGTTTTGCTCTCTCCTGCTCTCAAAGCAGCCAATAAGGTCTTATCTCATGGCCAGCAGGGCAAATCCTTTTGAGGTGGTCTTATTGCAGACGCTTCAGTCTCATTGTTCTTGAGTCAGATGTCGGTGCCTGGTGGCTGCTCACTGCTCACTATGAGACGTTTTATTCATTTTCTATATCCTTATTCTTTGACATCAAACACATCGGCTTGTGACTATATTGTTTTTTTTTTCTGGTACAACTAGAAAAACTGGAACCCTTTTAGTTTTTTGTGAATTAAAGTGACGTTAAATTCAGGAACAAACTGAATTATATGTTTTTTATCCTTTTTGCACAAAGAGGTTGCAAAATCTTCACCTCTAATAATTGTGATCATATCCAATCATTAAAAGATCAATAAGATACTCTGCTGAGAAATCTGTGTCATTTTTTTTCACATTTTGTGACACTGAAGAAAGAACGAAATTATTCTACTTTTATCATTTATTTTAATCAAAAAAAAGTTTTGTGGATATTTGATTAGCCTCTCTGAATCAGTCAGAGCTACTAGTTTTGCATATTTGAAGATTGCTATTTTTGGCCATTATTCTTCTTAAAATAACTTTAGCTCAGTCTGATGGGATGATGAACTACTGTACGCACATGGATTCATATTTTTATTCAGAAATTTTATTTGGACTTTGATGTAAACCATTCTATTGCAGGCTGTGTGTTTTGTTCCGCTGAAAGGACAACTTCCACCTCAATTTGAAAGATTTTCTACCAGCAGATTTCTTTCTTGGAAAGCTCCATATTCAGTTCTATCCGTTCTACTATCAACTATAAACCAGCTCCCCTGTGTGGAAAAAATGGCATTCCCACAGCATAATGCTACCACTACCATGATTTCCCATAGCTATGGGGGGTTAAGGGCGATGTGTAGCATTTGTTTTCTGCCTTATTTTACTGATTAGCATAAAAAATCTTGCCAGAGTATATTGTTCAAGATATTTTTCTCTGTGTGGCTTGTAGAAACAATCCTACTTATGACCTTTTCCTCATTAATTTGTCTTTATTATGTTTTTCAACTTATACAGGCAACAAAAAACCCCATACAGTGAAAGGCGGAAAAAATAAAATAAATAAAAATAAGTAAGTCAATAAATAAAACTAAATCAGGAAAACCTGTAACAATATGTTCAAAAAAGAATAATATAGAATACTTATTACAGAAAAAACAAAAAACACGAAAACATGTGACATTAAAGCTCAGATAAATTAATTAATTAAAAGGATACATGAGCAGATATCCAGGCATTACAGTGTAACTATAATAATTGGTTGAATACACACTCAAGTATGGTTCCCTCCAGGAATCTTAACCAGATACAGTAAGTCCTTTCTGTCCTTTCCCTTCTGTATAGTCCGTGCACTCTCTATGCCAATGTAATCAGAATGGATCCCCCTCATGAATTTGTTAAATGCATTACAGTTATATGTCCTGCCAATGGATTTTCCCACCTATACAGTGGATCTCTTTACCTCCTCCTATGTTACCATCTGGCTTTTAGGTGTTTCTCTGACTTAAATGTTTCAACTACTTTACTTGGTCTTCATAAAGCATCTTTTTTACTAGTGTTAAAGCTTCTAATGCCTTCCCTTAAGAGCTGGATATATTCTGACAATTATATAAACAGGCAGAAAAAGTTGATTTCATGTTATCTTATTCAAGGTCATTATATTAAAGATGGGGCAGAAAAAAATAAGAAGATATACTATTTTAGATTCTTAGTTAAACGTGAAAAGAAAGGGAAGAAAATAGTTCATTTCTGCTGTGTTTTCAAAAGTTCTTCAACAGTTCTTCCCAACTTCAACCTTGAGATTCTGCCAGTTACTTTCCAAGCACTGCGCCTGTGGGCTCCAGTGTCAACAAAGTGCCTTTTTATAGCGCGCCGTGCTGTGTGATGGTCAAGCTACATATCTGTTAGAGGCTGTCAGCGAGCTGCCCCTTCATCCGCAGAAATAAGGATCCTCCTCAGTCATATTTAGCCTGGCTGGCATGGTAACGTTCATAAAGCAGGCACTCATCAACGTCAGTAGGGATCATCTTGGTTATTCCATGCTTCACTGAGGCCCCATGCAATATCAGCCACCAATTTGGTCATAAATATTTTAGTTTATAAATACAGAAAGAAATATTTCTTGAAACTTTTCATCCTTTTTTGTTTCATTGTTGCTAAGTGTTTCTATTACTAATTAGCAGACCTTAATTAAACTTAACTGAAGTTTAAAAATATGATTAATAGAATCAAAGCTCATTTAATAATATGTTGAATCACTAATACATTATATATGTTTGGTTCATGTGTTGCTGAAAATTGATGATGTTGTAAGTGTTTTAAAACCTTTTGAGTTAATTAATTGCACTGTTTGAATTTAAAGCAAGTATTTATAAATATCTGCATGTGATTATATCCATAATAGCTTAATTTATTTAAAGCTTTATCTGGTATAGCAACAGCTATGGAGGTCGCTGCGATAAGACCTATGTTTTTTAAGTTTTAAATTTATAATAAATTATGTTTTTTAACATCAAGGTTGTTATTTATTACTTTATAAAACTTTTATCTTTTTAAAACCTTCTACACTTATTGGAGTCCTGACGAAGAGATTGAAAGACTTTCTGTTTAATTTTTCCTCCAGTTAACCCTGCTCTTTGATTCTTAGAAATCAGACTTTCTGCGGAGACACTGAATAGTCAATAGTGAGCACAATAACTCCATATCTCACAAACCGTTTTACAATGAGTCTGTAAAAAACGGAAGGCGAAGTGCAGGTTTCCATTTAAACAGAAAGGCAAAGCTGAATAAAAGCTGGATACTTCCTTGTCGGAGTGCTTTCTCTAATAAATAAATCCTCCTTAATAAACCATTAAAGAACAGCCGCCTCCCCGCCTCATTGTGCAACTGAAGCTGAATATTTGTGAGTAAGGATGACTTAACGTTTGCTTTCAGAGGAAAGGAGGCTTCCCACTGGGAGATGGAGGTAAGAAGGTGCAAAATCAATTTTCAATCTCAGCAGAGACAAAGAAATGTTGTTTTTTTTCCTCTAGGCTTCTGCTGAGTTCAGTGAATCAATTAAAAAAAAATAAAAAATACAGCACGATAAAAAAAAACATAACCAAAACAGGCTAACCAAATGTAAAAGTGAAACAAAAGCAAATTGGGAGTTTCTCTACATAAATTGCAGGACTAAATGGAATTGGTTTTTATGTGGTGGTCTATTGCTGTGCTTTAGACCCGCTGAACAACTGAGTGTAATAACTCAGGATAGGAAAGGTCAGAAAAATAACCAGCCTGCGGCTTAGTTTAACTACTGGCCCTAAACAAGGAAACGCAGCCACAACATCCGATCACAGCTAGCTCATCAATTTCAAACAGGGATGCCACAAAAATGCTTGTGTGTTTGTTTGCATCTATGTTTGCAGTGGGAACGCTGGATGCTTGGCCTACCTTTGACAGTGTCTGGACAACTGCTGTGAACACAAACACACACACACAGATGCCAAGGAGATCCGGTTTTTACAATCAAAGCAGCCCGAGGTTAGGATGTAAATCTTTGCACATGCCCCCACCCCCTAATCACCTTTTTATAACCTCCCTCATTTCATCCTTAGCTCTCTGCTAAAATAAACTCAGTGAGGTAAGTGCCGGAGGCATCCTGAGATGAGTTTTATACAGACTGTTCCTTCGGGGCTGAGGAGTGTCCGAGTCGAGCAAGGAAGCATCCAAGATAAGGCATTGAACTGCAGGGAAAGGAGAAGGAAACACAGGTAAGGTTGGAAATAGATCCACTGATCAGTTATAGGCTTTGACATCAGATTCAACCAAAAACAATATACTGTAACTTTTGATAATCCTGTCCATGCGCTGCTCGATCAAAGAGACTTTAGTTAACAGCTAGGGCTAGGTCTGAAACAAACGGATTAATCATGATTATCGATTACTGAAATAATTGTCAACTAATTTGGTAATCGATTAATCATTAAGTGGAGTATAGAGACTCTAAAGCATGCCTTTAGCTGACAGAGCAACCCCTTTAGAGCAGTAATTGCACCAAAGCTGTAAAAAAAATACATAAATACTAAGCATTTAATTTTTTTTTTTTTTTTAAACATTGTTTTTGTCTAACAAAATGCTCTATCCAAAATTCCTTAAGTGGAAACGTTTTAGTTTCACCTGGTTTTATTTTGCAAAAAATCTTTAAGGAACCTTTGAACATCGGTTTATTAATCAAAAAGATAATCAATAGATTAATATATTTAAAAAATAATCTTTAGTTGTAGCTCCAGCCTGGACATGTCCATTAATCCAACTTGCAGCAATTTTTTTGGCATCAGCTGTTAAAAAGTTTTGTTATGATTAAATTCTTTTAACACAAATCACATTTTCTCCTTATCTATCATCTGCTCACGATGAAAGGAAAAAATATGCATTCAGGAGCAGATGAAATGACCAGGCAGAGGATGTTGCAGGCCAAAGCTTTGTCTCAGGAGGCCCGAGGAGGTAAGAATTCACATGCTGATCATCACTGCTTGTTTTTGGGGTTGCAGGGGCCTGGAGGATGGCAGCAGCATGCAAACACAGTACCGGTAGTCAGATTCAGCTCAAAGTTTTTAAGATCTTTTTTCATGTCAGGTCGATAGCAATGCATGTACTGAGTTTTAATGTATTGTATAAAATGTCCAAATTGCAAGTATACATAGCTGCACACCACAGCTGGCTGAGGACGCTAATGTCTCTATTGGAGCTTAATTAATGAGTTATCAGCATCTGGACAGCTTTTTTTTTTTCACGTCAGTACAAACTTCAACAATGCAAAATGGTCTTCTTTTCTGTCTGCTGAAGATGAAACTTTTAGGGGACATAAGGTTTACTAACTTCATTAGTTAACTCTTTATTGTGCCTAATGTAGGGTAAGATCTCAGCTGGGTGTGTTAGATATAAGTGAAGCAAAAACATCAAAGTGTTTAACTCCTTAGAAACAAGTAGACACAGATACTCTGAAACCCTTGGATCCGGTGATGTGTGGAAGAAATTCCCCAAACATTCCAGCTGGGACTATCCCCGCTGTGCCATTTGTTACCCCGGTGCTGTCCGCTAGTAAGGCTTTGAAAATTGTTCTCCTAAACTCAGCAAAACGTGACTCCCACCACTGAATTATACACAGGGTGATCAAAGGCAGCTCCTCCAGGGTGGCATAGGCCCGGACTTCTCCCAACACTTATCATGTGTGAGAAAAAAGGACCATCTGCTCCAACAAGATCCTTTCATCCAAAGATCCTATTTATGTGCCCAGTTTCCCATTTAACTGAGGAGCACAACAAACATTACACACCATTTGACATCATCTCCAGGCTATTTCAGACCCTCCATCATGCCGCAAACCAAACCAAGAAGGACCCCCCCTGAGCAAAAGCTGCATGGATACTTAGTGACGTCAACACATGGTTTGGCTTTTAAATATAAGTGCGCCTCAGCTGTTTCATGTTGACAGAAACAAGAAGAGCACTGGGAACTTCAAGCTTGCCAAAAGCCCTTTTTTAATTTCCAAGTTCTCTTCTGTTTAAAATTTGTTCAAAGATTATTTAATTTCCTGAATTCAGATTTGTAAGTCTTTATGTAATGAAAAATACAACTTGAATAAAAAAGAAAGATTTCTGATACTTTTAAACCATTTGTTAAAACACATCTAGTTTTGCATTTTAGATACGCCTAACCCTCTAAAAAGGTAAGATAAGGAATGTAGAGATTAGTGATAAAATATATATTTATTTCAGAAACACAGATAATATATCAGCCATTGATTGTAGACACTTTTTCAGAAAAGATTTAAGTAGAACAGGGAAAATTGAGAGAAAAGGTTCCAAAATGTGTGTTAAACTACAGGAACATTTAATCATCAAATAAAGAAGAGATATGATCTGCATATTACTGTGCAATTGTTTCCTTTATTGTGAAAATAATTAAACAGATTTCAGAACCTAAAGGCAAGTAGAAGAAGGATGAAAGTTGAAATTTTAAAAAACTGGTTTAAAGCGCCTTAAATGGCATTGCATCAGAATTGCAATATGGACAAAAAGATGAAAAGGAAACATCTTTAAAAATAACTACAATAAGGATCCCTATTTATCAAAGAAAATCACAGATTTAATTCAAATATATATTACTTTTAGATTAAACGAAGTTTAAATAAACCAGCCCACCATTATGAGCTAAAATTTCACTCACTATCTGAGTATTGTGGTGTTTAGTTCCTGTAAAAAAACAGAAAACACTTTAAAGTTTATTTCGTGTTTTTCAAGCTGTTATAAAGGACTGAAGTTTATTTTCTATTTCTTTGTCATTTTATTTAAGCAACAAAGTACATTTTTTTTTAATTAAGATCCTTCATGCCTACAGCTGTCAACACCTAGAGCACCTCACTGAAAAACTCCCCATGAGTTACTGCAACATATAACTTTGGGATTAATAACTTTATTTCTAAATTGAACTTGAATGAATTAGAATGAATGTATGCATTTCACATGACAGGTCTAAACTTGGGGAAGAAGATCAGCGTTCCAAAAGACGTGATGTTTGAAGAGCTCAACCTTTCGTCCAATCGAGGCTCCCGGATGTTTCAGGAGCGACAGAGGAGAGCCGAAAAATTCACACTAGAGAACGTGACCAACGGACCTCACAACAGCAACGTAAGAAACAGAGAGGACCCAAAACAACAGCCTTAAAAAAGGGACACGTTCAGTTATGTGTTCTGAGTTAGAGTAGGTTTAGTGGGTTATTCACTCCTTTAATCTGCCTTTAATATAAGAGGAGCAAGATAACTAGAAGAATGGATAAAATCTTAAATTTGAACATGTAATTACAGATAAAAATAGGAATATTAATCAAACATAAAATAAAACCGTATGTAGTTTGAAAATTGGAATAAAGAAGCCAGTGGCTTTAAACTTTACCCTCATTTTACTCATCCAGTATATAAATTATGCATTTCAGTCCAGAATATCTAAATACTTTCTGCATCATAAATATTAATGACTATAATTTGTCCTCCATGGCACAGTTACCCAGTCTGCACTATCCACAAATCTGCTTCTACAATAAATTAATTCATTAAAAGTTTATATTATCTACACATCTAACTATAGGCAGTCTCCTTGAAGATTTCCATACAACTTAAACAATAATATCTGTTTTCTTTGCATATAGTCCATATTGGACACATCCTAGAACCCCATCATGATTGATGGGTAATTAGCTACCACATCCCCTATTATCAGGCCATAAATCTTTTACATCTTTTGCCAAAGCTCACTTTCTATCACTTAATATCTTTATATTTTTGGCATGATTCTTTTTCTGTTCATAATTTGTAGTTTAAAGATCCACAAATTTGATCATATTTGACTTTAATAATTGTGAGTATTGTACTTTATACTGTACTGTACACTTTAGATCTCCTTCCATATGAGCTTTTCTTATTGCTCTTTTTTGTTATGTACAAAGTGGTTTTAAAGGACTTTAGAAGATACTTCCCAATATTTCACAATACCTTAACTACAGAGAACCAATGAATGATACAGAGGGCCTCCATGGTTTAATACAAAGCTCTGTAACCTGCAACTTTAAAGCCACATGTGGCTCTATGGCCCCTTGACTGTGGCTCTAACTAAACTGAATAAGAAATTATTTTAATTATTAATGATTAAGTCACTTGTGGATATTATGCAACATCTGCATAGAATATCTTTAGGATAACATCCCCAATGATACAAGAGTTTTTTAAATAATTACATGTATTTTTATTTTTTTTTTTGCTTTAACTATGTGTGTTATATCTATAGGTGGGCTAAGTTTCATTCTTTGTCTTTCATATTTATGGTTGCTCATCCAGCTTGACTCATTCAAAAAGAAAAAAAAAACATTCTCTTTTGTGTGTATAATCTTTAATGATTATATTTCTTTAAACTAAAAATCTTGATTTGATATCCTTGGCATTCAATATCTATAAAATCTTAAGTATGGCCCCAGGCAAATTTTATTTAGTGGTGAGGTGGCAAAAGTGGCTCTTTGAATTTAAAAGGTTGCAGACCCCTGGTTTGGATCAAAACTGTTACAAGCGGTTGTAACGACAAAGCAAGCATATGGAAGAAAGGGCTCTGGTCAGATGAGAACAAAATCAAACATTTAGTCAGAGCTCTGTTTGTGGTGAAAAACCAATACTTTCATAACTCTGAACACAACGTACAAACCCAAAGTGACATATTGTGGTGGCCAGCATTATACTGCAGGTCTGCCTTTGATAGGGAGAACGCTGGAGCTTAGAGTTGTGCGATCATGAAAGAAAAGCTACAAAAGGCTTCAAATGGTTAGAGTCAGGGGTGGTTCAGGAAGACAACTCTAAACAAGCAGCACAAGAAAGAATGCAACTGAATAAATGAGAAAAAATCTTTTAAAGCGGTCCAGTCGAGTCTGGACATAAAGGCGAATGTGAATCAGCAATCAGGTTTTTAAACTTAGGCCTAATGTAGTTGCTGAGGGGAGCTGGATAAGGAGGCATTCTACATGGATGTCTGGAAATGAGGCATCTTTTTCCTTCTACATTGGAAAAAATTGAAATCTAGACAAGACATTATTTCTTAAAATAAGTGAATTTGTTCTTGAATTGAGATGTTAAGAGAAACATTTTGCCAATGGAACAAGACAATAAAGACTTATTTCAAGTGCATTTTATCTAAATATCCTATTTTAAAAGTAAAAATACTCATTCCATGGGCAAATCATCTCATTTATCTACTCAAATTAAGGGTAAATGCAGTTAATTTGAGAAATTTTAACTTATATCTAGATCATATTTCCAATGTAAGTCCCTGCACTAGAAATACGATCTAGACATAAGTCAAAATTATGAAGTGTAAATTGCCTTGTTCCATTGGCAAGATGTCTGTTTTACCTCCTCAATCCAAGAAGAAATGAACTTATTTTAAGAAAAAATGACTTATCTAGATTTTGACTTTTTCCAATGTATTCAGTTCAATACTACTATATCAAACCAAATATTGTCAAATGCATTTCTAGGCCTTGTTTGTAAGATTTTTATTCAAAAATGCATTTTTTTTTTTTTAGAAGGTGGTGTTAGTTTTTCTTCAGCTGTTTTCTATAGAAACTTTTATATGTTTCAAAATATGTGTCACCGAAAAAAATAAAGCAACCGTTTTTGGCATTGACTTAATCATATTTAGTTACTTTAACACAATTGTTTGATGTTAGCAGGGTAGGATATAAAACAATTGTGATAAAGTGACTAAATATGATTAATTAACACCAAAAGCTGAGGTCTGCATTAAAAACCTGGTGATTTGATGTCACAGAGGAATATAATGGTACTTTGAAAGTGTGTTGCCATTTAAGGGTTAGACACATTTACAGGGACATAAATGTCTGTGTTTCCTAGGTTCATCTTGAGCTCAGCCCCCCCCAGCAGACAGTTCCCGTGGCGCAGGGAGGAAAAGAGAACCAGGCTTTCTCCATCCCCGGTAAGCACAGCCTGGTCATGAACCTTCAGAAGACAGTAGCAAAGAAGGGCAGTCCTGATGTCCTGGCTCCAGGTAAATGGAAGAAAGGTCCACCATAAGCCCAGAATGGCTCTTAGCATTGCCAGAGCTTGAGCAATGCATGGACACTGTTACACCCTGATATGCCAGAGCTCACCTTTCCAACCGCACTCTGAGCACATTAATTTGTTTTATTATAATCAGAGCCAGAGGAGCTGGCAGTTTGTGGAAAGCAATTATCTTGTGAGCATCTTTGCTGAGGGCTGTTGTATATTTGGCCTGGCAGAAAGCACTGCTTCCAGTCTGACTGATGAGCATCTAAGCTCTGTTTATTATCAGAGATTCACACTGAGATCTCATTACTGTCATTCCTATTGCTGACAGGAGTGACATCAGAGAGATTTGTATGTAATCTTTTTTTCCCCTGCATGCTTCAAAGCAGCATTTTATTTTTGTTCAGTGGGTGGGAGTTGAATTTAATTAAAGTTTCACAACTTAAAGTATTCAACATTACTCAAAGACATTAGTAGCTTTTCTGTTAGATGGATCCTACTTGACTCCTTTCGCATTTTTTTCTTCCTTGACCAGGCTACTCTGGACCCCTAAAGGAAATTCCACATGAGAAGTTCAACACAACAGTAATCCCCAAATCCTACTGCTCCCCGTGGAGGGAAGCTTTGGGAGACAACGAAGAGCTTCTGAACACCCTCAATACCCAGCTGCCACAACCGCCACAAAGACTACAGCCCGCCAACTACAGGAGCTTCAACAGGTAAACACGAATAAATCTACACACTTAAACCTTGTTGAGTTTGGAGCGTGGACGATGAGACCTGTTTATCTCCAAATAGAGATGACCTCATCAAGAGATCCATTATCATCTTATCCCCCCCAACCCTTTGGCTTAGGGCCATGTTTCCACAGGTTGAAAGTGATTCCTGTCTCTGGCTTTCACCTCCTTAGACTGAAGCAGCGTGATGGTTATTTTCATCTCAGGGGCCTTGATAGATGATCCACAGGAACGGTTGGGGTGTCTACAAGCTTTCATGACCCAATAAGACATACAGCACAGGAAAAAGACTCGTCTTTCACATGGCATACGTGCAAGATGGAACAAATGTGGAGCCAAGGCAGATGGGGAAATGAGGACGGCATGAAAGACAAACTGAAAGAAAAGCTGTCAGTCTGAATCAGTCCGCTTGTAGGGCGATGCACCCCCTGTGGAGGGATCCTCTTACATCCTTAAGATTATTATGAAATTACAGCACCTTTAAAACTGGACTCTAATAGCCAGGGAGAGTGGTCAAGTTCAAGGCACACCCAGTTTTAATGGTGTTCAACCCCCGGTGGGTTTTAATGAAGAAAAAAAAAACCTTGTTTAGAGCCGTGCATATCATGTGTCGTGTAAAAGAGTTTCTCTGTAATCTAAAGAAGAGCTACTTCTCATTGAAATACATTTGGTGTAACCCACTTTCTTCCCACCTCTCTGCAGAACTCCGATGCCATTTGGAGGCACAATGGCCAGCAAGAGAGTCATCCCAGTTATTGCCTTTGAGGCTGTGGAGTCCCAGAACCTTCCTGCCGTCGCTCTGGACCGCATGTGCAGACGGCCAAACTTCAACAGAGCACCAAGAGGATGGGGAATCGACTACAGCCCTGAATCTAACGAGCTATGAGGGGGACTTTATGAGACAAAACCTAAAGCAAGAACCTCTCTCCTTTCAAAGACGATCCCTCTGTTGGTTGTAAACAGAGAGAAGTTGAAAAAAAAAGTAACACTCTAGCGTAATAGTGGTTTGCTACCTATGAGTGTTGTGAGGATACTGATGGGCCGAGTCACGGGTTTACAGTGCCTTGCAGAAATATTCATCTTTAACGGGAAATGGTTGTAAAAACAAAGTCCCATGAGCCCTGATCAACCAGTCATCTGGAAATGAAAAGTGCCAAAAACCTAACAAGACAGGGTTGTCCCCTTAAACTGACGGGGAAATAGCCAAGGTAGATTGATAGTATTGGAGCACAACTATTGCAAAGGATAATTAACCTTACTGGTCCCTGCAAACATATATTTTAATTGAAATTTGACTTCAGCATTTAACCTATCATATCTCTGATAGATCAGTGGGCCGCTTGGAGCTGCCTGAGGAGCACCCTGGGGCTAGGGGTCTTGCTCAGGAACCAAGCACTCTGTTCTAACCACCACTCACATATTGGTCATTAACTGCACCATTCTGGCGTTAATGGGACAGCAGGAAAGAACCAGAACACAGGAAATGTGTTAGGATGCTCTTGTGTAATTAGACATGGAAAATTTTTTCGCATTCAAAATACTATTTTTGACATAAAGCTTATGACATCCTGAACTCAGCATCCCAATGCAAAGGCATGGAGATGGGAACTACATGTCAGACGTAAAGCTACTTAGCTTTAGGCAGTCTGTCTAAATCTAGTTGAGAATCTGTTGCAAATCATGAGCATTGTGGGTCTGCAGGCAGCAGGCCTTTAGTCTGACTAAACTTGACCATTGAGCTAACATTTCCATATCTAAATGGACAAAGCTGGTAGAGGTGAACCTCAAATGACTTGAAGCTGTAAGAGGAGGTTCCATAAAGCAATAACTCAGGGTGGCTGTGCACCAATGAATGCCTCATTTCAATATTTGTTTAAAAGAAGAGGTTGGAAAAAGATTCAATTACTTCCCCCTCAATAATTTAAACAGCTTTACATATCACATAAAATCTAATTACAAAAGTCATGGCTGTAACAAAAAAGAAGCTCAAGGGGAATGAATACTTATGCAAGGTACTGTATTTATTGCTCCCTACATGTCCCATTGAAACCTCTGTCCTCTTGTTTTTACTTTGTGGATTTCATTCTTCTCTAAAATGAACCTTTACAGAATATGCAGTAAAAACATACAAGATAATCAATGACAAGGGTTTCATTTTAATGAGGTGACATATGTAACAATTTAACAAAGTCAACATAATGTTAAATTCTCCAATCGTGTCAAATAAAAAAGAAAAACAAATCAAGAGTAACTGAAGATAACAGATTTAAAAATACTTTTCAGTATTAAACTCTATGAGATGCAATGAAAAAAATGAGACAAAGACAAATTTACTCCAAAGACTAAGTTTTTTTATATGTACAGTGGCTCTGTGTGGTCCTGGTCATATCAGACACATACTCCCATGATGAGAGGTTGTTTATACTGTTTGCTATTAGTTAATCAAAGTTCTGCCTCCTCTCACAGCACAGAATTCATCTGCTGCTCTGCTGGGTGTATCTATAGGTGCAGGTTTCTTGTACATGTGGTCCTCAGACCCACAGAAGCCTTAAACATGCTAACACCCAAGCAGGGTTAACATGAGGAATCCAATCTTCACTCCTGCAGCTACTCGGTGGGACGTGAGCCGTGTGCCGAATGGGCTCCCATGCGCTGGGGATCCTGGGATGGATAATGGATTGTACCTGGGGGTCTCATTGTCATAGGAGGGGGCACAGGTGGGGCCATGTGACCCATGGGGTGAAACATGGGCGGGCCGTAACCTACAGAAGAAGACGTGTCAATATTGTTATCCATTGCATCCAGTCTGCACCAGTAACAATAATCAGGATTTTTATTTTTTTTTTACCTGGTGGAGGGGGGTTTATGCCTGGAGGGGGCGGCAAAGCAATGTTCATGATGGCAGACGAGGAGCTGGGGTCTAGGTTAAAGTAGTTAGCAGGAGCCTCCTCATCCAGAGATGGTGGTGGAGGCAGTGCTAAAAGAAATAACATTTTTCTTATTATTTTAAACTGAAGAAACAATATCTGTTTGTGTTTAAACATGTATAGATATTCAAACTCTTTGCTCACCTCCTGGCAGCCCAGGCACAGGATCCAGTGGAGTACCCATCTCACTCACTCCATCCTTCGCGCCATCCTTTCCTCTAGCTGCCTGAGACCTAGAGAGTCCCAGCATCTATGTTAAATGACTGCTCATTAAACATCAAACAAATGTATGTAGCGGGTGACGGCAGCGTTCATCGTAGATCAACTCTCTCCAGAAAACTCTCACTGAGTCAGTAATGGTACCCTCTTAAAAGCGCTGTAGTCACCAATTTACTGACACGTTCCAGCAATGCTGGGATTAAACTCAGGCTGTTACAAACACTCATCCTCCTTGAGAACCACCTGGCTTTTAACAAGCACATTATAGCACAGCTCTCAAAGTGGCTCCGCTTGCTGCGGCTGCATGGCGGTTCAGAAGCGTCTTACCTTCCCCACTTGACAGTGAGCCTCCGTCCATTAATGATTAGTTTGTTAAAGGACTTTTCTGCAGCCATCTCTGCTGCCTGCCGAGTGGCAAATTGGATGAAGGCACACTGCTGTCTTTGGACTATAGTGATGGTACGAATTTCTCCAAATTGATAAAAGTGACTCCTGTAGTGATTAAAAAAGAAAGAAAAAAACACTTTGTTAAACATAAAATAATGTAACCGAGAGATTAAGCACATAGATTCTGATCTGAAGTTGATAGAAAGCTTAATAAAACCCTTACTTGAGATCTCCATCTGTTACTGTGTCTCCCAGCCCTCCGATGTAAAGAGTGCTGATGGACTTGTCCTCTGGGGGGTCCAGGCGGGGCATCGTCGAGGCTCGCATCAGCAACTTGTTAGCAACAGGGTCATTAATGCCGTAATAACGATCTTTAATGTTCTGGTCGGCCAGAGGGTCATCAGGATCTGTTGGCTTCTCATGCCTGCAGAGAAAACAAAGACGGAAAATAAAATGCTGCATTAAACACCATCACACTTCCCCTCCGTTCATACAGTGTTTGCATGACACAAAATAATTTAAAGTCGTAATAACAGGATGGGGCACCAATATTACCAAAAGCTTCAAATTAAAACCCTGTCAAATGAGTATTGAAAGATGTCTAAAACGCTTTAAACATGATTGTAGTGAAAGAAACACAATCCCTTTATCAACTATGAAACAATAAAAAAAAACATTAAATCACTTTTGTTATTAACATTTGTTAAGGCTGAAAAATATTTATCTTTAATTAAAGAAAGAGTACGAGATTTTGTTAATATATGATAATGAAAAAATACTGATAAGTTTCTGAAAACAGGCTAAAAAAATACAAAATTGAGTAAAATAAAAGAAAATATTTCTTCCAAAATAAAAGCTAGTTTCAATCTTGACTATGGATGTATATTTAATATCTGAATAGGTGCATAGTAAATTGGAAAAATGTAAACTATTCCTTCTTGGGGTCTTCAGGAATTGATATTAGAGGGCAGGAGCATGACGGTGAGCTGAGGAGCAGCCTTATTTTTTAGTTGAATTTGGAAACATTTAAAAAGCTGCTATCTAAAGACAACATGCAATAAAACATCTCCTTTAAAAGAAAAACGACAAATTGGAACAATTGAAGCCTTGTAAACAAGTAACAATAAAATTGTCAATAAAAATCATTGAATTTAAAAAGGTAGCCTCTGTAGAGACATTCAAACAAATGTTTTTGATCTTGTTAACAATAAAGCATTCATCATGACTCCAAAACAACAAAAAAGCAAAACAACACAGATTTGAGGATAAAACTCACCTGTAGGGGCATTCTTCTCCCCTCTTACACTCCCCCTTCACCCAGAAGGAGCAGATGTGAGGTCGGTTCCTTTTATAATATGGTGTTGTTCGGGCCAATTTAAGCAACATGTCACTGGAGCTTGGAGCTTTACCGAGCTGGCCTACGGGTCGAGTGCCATCAGTATTGGCTATCTGCAGACATACATTTAAACAGAGATAAAAATAAAAAAAAATGTAGGTGCATAAAAATGAATAAAAAAAAATTGCAAAAAATTATTATAGATCTCATTTCAAAATTATTTAGGGAAATCATACTTGTTTTAATTATTTTGATTTACTGGAAGGAAATAATAAAAACAGTATACACTACTGTTATGAGGCAACTACTAATTAAAGAAAATTAGATGACAACAAACTTAACCTCTCATTTTAGTCACTGTACACCAATGTACTTGTATAAAATTTATGTGAAAGCAGCTATTTTGCAGTCATACCTCTCTTTCCATGTTCTGTGTGTAATACTCTTTGTTCACATCAGATCTAGGAACCTCGTCTTTAACAGACAGGCCGGTGTCTCTGACCTGGATAGGCAAACCTGTGGACCGCAGAATACAACCATAGGGTTACAAAGGTCAAGAGTGGAAAAAATATTAAACCCCTTTAGGGGGAAGAACATTTAGCACCATTTAATTTTACATTAGTGGATAGAAAAACTTTCATTGGAATCACGGGACAAATCCCAAACCGCTCCCTAAGCAATACGCCTTAACTATTGACTGTCACTCCCAATGAAGTCACACTCACAGCTGTGGGGGGGTGCCTTGATTGAATGTGGGGGGCATAAATGAGAATACAACCTCTTCCCTCCAACAGAAAAGGAAAACAACTGTTGCTATGGCAACATAGTGATGAACCATGTGCGTGGCTGTCGCTCTGTGGTAAAGCTTGACAAGATTTCAACCATTTGCCCTTTTCTTAAAGATACATTTCTATAGTAAAAAAGAAAAAAATTCAAAAAAGACCTTCCCTTTTGGAATTTAAACTTTTTTTTTTCTTTTTCAAACTTGTGATTTTCTGTGAGTGTGACCAAGATACAGCAAACCAGTGGAACTTATATTTGATGGCACGCGTTTCCTCTGCCATTAGCTCGCCATTACACCCGCTGCTAAATCCTAGCAAGTCTATACTGCTGCAGACTCGCTGTTTAAGGGCTGAACTGTCCACTCGCCCTCCCCATTACAGGGTTTAGGAAGGCCCTTAACGTGGCAGACATTCCATAGCAAAACTCAAACAGAGGGTTAATTCCTAGGGGAAGTGTTTAAGGGCCGGTTTAAGATTGGCCCATAGTGTTGACACCTACCGAGCATTTTCTTTGCAACACCTACAGAACTCATTGTTTGTTAAGAGAAAAATATGAAAACTAGAAGCTATTTTAACTCCAAATGAACAAAAACTTGACTATTATGAATAAGTCAAAAAAAAAATGGAGAAAAAAAAAAAAAAAAGAGGAAAAAAAATAGAATTTCACAGAATTAAAAGGGAACATTTACATCTTATTTGACTTAATTGAAATACAGGAACTATAAGAGAGAAACTAGTCAAGTACTGTGTGCCTTTTCATCTAGGTCTTTATCAAAAACTCTACCATAAAATAATTATTTTTGATTTAGTAAGGGCATTACTTTGGAAGAAATCAAAGAAAGTTTTGCATCACCCCTCAGTATTTTTCATGCTTGGCTGATGATGTGGTTTGTTTATGTCTGTTAAACTCAGTGTGAATTGTGACACACTGGGCAAACAAAGACTTACCGTACTCCAGGTCCAGAAGGCATGTCTGACAAACGTTCTTCATTTTACTGCAGGTCTGACAGACCTCAGTCTTTTTAAAACGCATCCGTGTTCCTGGGCACCATCTGAACACAGTAAAGGGGCGAGCACAGATCTGGGGAACGAAAATGAAAACCTCAGGCATGTTCTTACAACCGTGTTGTTTTCTGAGTAGGTCTCTTTGTATAATGTTAGACATCACCAGAGGAGGAAAGCCTACCTTGCACTCTTTTCCATACTTCTCCTTGGTCTGCAAAGGGAAAAATAAATTATTTTACATGTTAATGAGAAGGTTCAGTCCAATGCAGAGCTAGAGACCTTACCATACGGATGTAGGGATTTTCTCCTAAACATGTCTGACACAAAATTGGAAAGTCCTGGAAAAGAAATCAAAATAGATTGTTACATAGCAAAATAAATGGTTGAATTATTTCTATTTGGTAAGGTTTCTCATTCTCCCTTGCTGATTATATATCTAAGCATATTAAAACAACAATAAAAGTGTACTGAGAAAAGCACCATCCAACTTTGCCATCTGCTTTAAGGATGCTGTTTCAGTAAAAGAGCTTTCTGCTGAACATGACCAGACTTTAATCCATCCTTTACACAGCATCAGCCAAGTGTCTAAATATAAGCAGCTCTTGTGGTTCAGAACACGTCAAACACATATTCTAAGGTCAAAACGTTAATAATCAACAAAGTAGACTGTTGACTCAAACATAGGAGGTAGCAGGAAAAATACGGCTACTGTCTTATTCAGAATTTACTACGCAAAACTATAATTCCTGTTTAAGTTATCAAATAAAGTCAGAGCTAATGTGCTACCAAACAGTTATCAGAAGCATTTATTTCTCTAGGCGCCATGGAGACGTTATATTTACACTGATAGGTTATTAATAGTTAATCAGAGTAAACAGTAATACCAGTAAACTCAAATTAGGAATGAAAAATTGTACCGGATTCCGACCATTTGGCTATGCTAACCGACTAGAGCTAGCCTTGGCTTAAATGGCTAACAATGACATATTCCATGTTTAAGAAAAAACGGTAATTATTTGGAAATCAATCTGAGAAGTCGTGGCTTTGCTTGTTTAATATTGAAGCTATGGAGTATTTTCTTTCCTTAATTATTCAGTCAACGTTCACAAAGCATTCCATCGCGACATGTAGATGGGCGCTATACAATGTAGCAGCCACGCTTCAACAGCTAGCCGACGCTAGCTAGCGGGAAATACGAACCAAACTGTGGTCATATTAAGTCCTACTGCTTCTTGTCTTTAGGCTACTTTATATTGCATTCGTTTTAACTCACTGCTGTGAAAAAACACGAATTGTATTTAACGTACCGCGTCTTCCCAGTTCTGTCTGTTGTAAGTATTAGAGCCCAGGGAGGTCGCCATTTTGGAAAGTGTAGCCAAACGGTCCAAAGGAGACGTATCATTGGGGTGCAGTACCGGCTTCTGCCTTAAGGGGCCGCCTTGTTTCAAAAATAACAGTTATGGCCCTTCTGAAATGAAGCCACATTACATTAAAACTGTTATAAGTACACATTTATTAATATAACCTTATGCAATGTCATAAAAAGTAGTGCAGTTAGGAAATTATTGTTTTAAAATGAAAAAGTCATTAATGTTTCACTTACTATTAAAATGTTATAGATTTTTCACAACTATCAAATGTATTTTATATTATCTTCTAAATGATTTATATTCTTAAATATATGTCAAGAAATAATTAGTTTTGCTTTTTACTTAATATTTTGGTTATTTCTTTGATTTTTTCTTGAGGCTCTCGTCAGTATATTACTGCTACTGTCATATTTATATTGACTGGATTGACTTTTATTGTGAAATGCCTATGAGCTACATGTTTTTTGAATTAGCACTAAATAAACTGAAATGAACAAATTCAATATAGACTATTTAGTTAATTCAATTCCATTCCACTTTATTGTCCACCATGAGGAAGTTTTTTGCTAGAAGACCTAAGATAAAATCACTCAAATCCATGAAACAAAATAAACCAAACACTGGATAGCAAGTGAGGTAAAATGAAAAAAACAAATATATAATGAAGCATGATGGTACAAAAAAGAACATTAAACCTGTACTTTTTTCACTTAAGTATGTACACTGTAAAATAAATACATTTAGGTAATAAATTATTAACTTTTTTCTAAATACAGATACAAAGCTTCTCAAAAAGAAACCACAATTTTCACTTGTGTGTTTTGTTGATGACATCCCAACAGGAAGAAAAATCAAGCTGATCAACTGGTAATAATAAGCATTATGAACAAAATAATAAAAAATACACCTGAAGGAGAAAAACAAGAAAAATCATGTTGACAAGCTCAGAAGAATGTTGATCAGTTGATTTATGTAGTGACATCAATGACAGGCCTATAGGGAATTGTATTTTGGAAAGATTTTATTAGGTTGGATAAAAAGAAATCCAACAACCCATCAAAACTGATGGGAAATTGACCACAACATGTTCACAGGTGACCAACATCTAAACCATGTTTGATTACTTTTACAGAGAAATCTGGTGGACTTTTAAATGCTTTCTTCTGTTCACCCTTATTTATTTACAATTTATTGATCAATCTTACATAACTTAACCACCATTTTTCATAGACAAATAAAAAAAAGGAAGAGAGTTAGTGTTGTCCATTTCCAATCCATCCACCAACATAGATCCGCCTACCTGGCTCAGTACAGGTGAGGATATCTGTGCCTTGGTGACCTCAGATTAGACTTCAAAGATTATGGCTGCCTAATCCTGAACGTTAACTGAAGTTTAGAGCGAGGTTATGGAGTCAAAGGGCAGAGATTATTAGATACAAGCTGGGAGAGCCATGTCCTTTTCATTTAAACATAGTTTGCATAGGGTTAGGAGATTTGTAAGCTTTTTTTTCAGTAGTCACAGCCTCATAGCACATGATAAATGGTAATGCCTTGCCTCTTTCATGTTAAAGAAAGTAATTCTTCTTTTGCTAAGGTATAAAAATAAAGCCCCCCCTGGTATATACCTTCCATAATGAATCATTTGACTCTGTCTGCTGTGTCATGTGACATAATGAGCTAACCACAGCTGCCTGAAAGGAAAGCTTTGGGTTTTAACCTCTTGGTAGTTAAAATCACACTTCTTTATATGGTTTTTAGGCGTACTAGCATTTAGAAATGACTCTTCTCTGTATTATTTCTTTTTTTGTATATAAACTTTTTTTCTTTTTTTAAGGGGAGGGAGCAGCTAAGATTCTCTCTCAAGTTTTTATATAAGAAGTTGTATTTACCAGAAATTAATGTTACATTTTGGGGAAAATATAATTGCTTTCAAGCAGGTATAACATTCAACAAAGTTTTTTTTTTAATGCTGTATTCAATTTTTCACAACACATGTCATCTCAAGACACTTTACAGTTCATTAGTTCATACAGTCAAATCGATTGAAAGTTTTCTATCTAAGGAAAACCAGTTGATTGCATCGACTCATTGACTCAAATGCAATCCCTCACACTAAGCATGCTTGTAGCGACAGTGGAGAGGAACAACTCCCTTTGAACAGGAAGAAACCTCCAGTAGAAGTGTGAGCGGCCATCTGCCGAAGCCGACTGGGGTTCAAGGAGGCAGAGATACAAAAAGCAACTGTAAAAGGCGGCCGTGTCCAGGAAACACACAGCCAGGCAGACGAGCTCTGAGCCAGAGGATGAAAAGAGCACATCCAGCCATTCACAGTCAGAGAAACAGGACTACACTGGAAAAA
Source organism: Cyprinodon variegatus (assembly GCF_000732505.1). NCBI lineage: Eukaryota > Metazoa > Chordata > Actinopteri > Cyprinodontiformes > Cyprinodontidae > Cyprinodon > Cyprinodon variegatus. The sequence continues at coordinate 296,976 of NW_015150972.1, read as the reverse complement.
CAGGCCGATCTCCAACATTTATAAACAAAGGTGTTGATGGCAGCAGGACAGCTGATATTTATCTCCATGGTGGTGTCACAGCCAAACAGGAACAGATGAGGCAAAGCTACGATGAGAAAAAGCAAAAAATAATTTTATATCAAACTAATATTTTGGGGGATTTAGTGTCACAGGTCTTAATTGGGAGTGCCTGGAAAACACTACAGCTGTTATTTTGTAATCTAAATACTTTATACTACAAAACTTTAGGTATTTTAAGATATTTTTAGATTTATATTGGCATAAATATAAATATTGTTGGTATGTGTGGGTCCCATTTCTAACTTTCTGGAGGCATTTCAGAGCACTTTATGAAAAATAAGATATAAAAAAAATGGAATCAAATCAAAAGCTGTGTGAGAATAGCAGGACACAGCATATAAATGCCTTAATAATCTGAGAGGATGCAGATAAGCCAGTGCTCCTTACATGCGCACAGGAAAGAAAAATGCGCATCGCTGGCGCCTCCTGAAGACAGTTATGGGCTACTGCCGATGCTCGGAGCTGCAGAAACAGAGGGGCTTTCTCACATTTCCCGACCTGTCCCCGGCTGCGACCGCCGCTCTGCCGCTTCCACAACACGGCCGACAGAAAACCGAGGCGACCACCCGCTCCAGGCTCCCTCTACAGCCCCGTTTACCCCAACCAGCCCGGACCAAAACCCACCAGGTGAGGACATCGACACACGAGGCGAGCCCGCTCGGTGCGGCTCGCCTTTCGGTAGCTACAGCAGCGAGGAGCTCCGGCGCTCAGAGGCCGGGGGCTCGTGTCTGGCGCAGGCGGAGATGAGGCCAGCTTTTTCCGGCCTGACTTTCCCCGGCTCTAAACACAAAGCCCCGGCGGTAGAGTGGAGGCTCCGCGCGGCTTTCGGGCTTTCTCGTCGGGATTCGGAGCAGTAGGAGGAGGGGAAGCTAGCGTTATTGTTGACGGGGTGGAAGTGTCTGTGCCCTGGGATAGAGCTGCGCGTCCGGCTGCTGCTCTCTGTGATTTATCGTCGGAATTCCTTTATGGAGTCTGGGTCCCTGCAGCGCAGCAAAGCGGCTCCACACCAACTTGTTTTTCTAAGTTTGCAGCAGCCTGGATGTGCACAGCTTTATCTGCTCCACTTAAGTTGAAGTTAGGGCGAGGAATCCGAGACAAAGTGTAACAAAAAGCAGGAGAAATCGCCCTGTGTGTTTACATTAACATCCAGTTAGGCTGCAAATGAAAGAGTGGACAAAAGATTAGAAAAGCAAAGCAATGAGGGCTGTAACTTTCCATTAGGCTGGGGCTCAATTGTCATCTCTGATAACATACTGAGTTATGCAGGAGCAAAATATGTTATTTAAGGCGTGCAAATAAAATCCCCAATGCTTAATAATCGCTTATTAATCAATTTATTTTTTTCTTGATCTTTCTGAATTGATTTGTTTCCTTTTAAGGATTTTAAACAGAAATATTTGCTTGGAATAACATAGTATAACAAGAATTATAACCTTTGATTTTTGTTAAACCAAAATACCATCTAAGTGCTGTTGTTTGGAAATGTTTACATGCTGGAAATGGTGACAATTATTTGTTTTCAAGCATTTAATGGGTACAAAAAAGAATATTTTTTCATGCATTGATTATATTTTACCTGCTCATACCCTTTGGTAATTTATTTATGTTTCAAATTTGACATAAATCTTTTTTCTTATTGATTTTTATGCATTAATGGTCGGAGCTGCTGGTTTTTCTCTTTGCAAAGTTTCTTTTTTTTATCAATTAGAGAGTGATCAAATTGCAAGATTATTCACATTGATGTATCTATCTGTTCGTCCCTTATGTTTATCTGGTCTGATGCATCTGGCTACATGTGGATTTAATGTATTTCGTAACTGAGAAGGAAAAAAACAACACATTTTTAGTCTTATTTATGATTCATTTAATGAATAAGAAACACAATATACATTTTTTTTTCTAGAATCAGCTTTTTGGCCAAGATAACATACACAAACAAGTAATTTGCCTTTCTTTCATGTGTACAGCCTGCAGACATTAAGTATATATATCTATACGCTAGAGATTAAATGATAGATAAAGGGTATAATATGAGTATGATGGGACTATTTAGATAGATAGATAGATGGATGGATAGATAGATAGATAGATAGATAGATAGATAGATAGATAGATAGATAGATAGATCGAGCAGGTTTTGGTTGTGCAGACTACAAAATCACATGAAAACTGGCAGAGTTTGATCTATGGCTAAACAATTAGTGCTTCTGATTAATTTTTTTTTTCTTTAGTACTGAAACTATTAGAATGTTTTAGATCTTGTGGATGTATTATTAGCCTTAAATTTATGGCAAATTTATCACTAATGATGCAATGTCAGAAAACAATCGTCTTAATAATCATCTTTCTGGGCAAAAACAGACATGAATGCATTTTATGGAGCATGATTCCCTCAGTTTTTCTTTGCTCTTTTGTAGGAAGTAGAATATTTTCTCTACAAAAGTTTGTTTTAATGTTTATGGCAATCTCTCTGTGCCTGTGTCTTCAGAGCTCAAGCTTTAGCTTTTGTTTTTGTGGAGCTAATGTTTGCTTCCACCTAGAGCTGCATCTATTAAACACTACAAACACTTGACTGTGCTCTGCAGGAGGAAAAGAAAAGGGCCGTCCAGACCTGCTTGAAATCTTTCGCCCTGGGGATGCATGCGCATGCAGAAGCGCGCACCCAAGTGAGCAAAAGATTACTGAAGAAAAATGACTCATGCTCAGAATGTATTTGGCAAAGTCACAAGGACTTTTCCATGCATTTTTCGCCCTCAGCTGCAGAGCGAATTCCTGCAACGACAACATACTCGTCCCTCTGGTTTCATAAGATCTATTATTTGATCAGTGTTTCACATTGTTGTTATCCTCCATCTAATTGTGTATCGCTTTGCTCCTCCCTGTATCTCTTAGTGGTGGTTGGAGGGGGGGACGCAGCTTATTCCATTTGGAGATTACTGTCATTCGTTTGTCAAATTTGCAGAGAGCCGACTCTCAAGTTGTGTTCTGTTTATTTGTGCCAACTGTTTGTCTGGTCGATCTAAACCTCCATCTGACTGCTCCCGCTGCCTGCCAAGCATGCTGTGGTCTGGCACTTTCTGATGATGGAGGCTGCAACCGCTGCTGCTCCAAGCGTTCGATTATATATTAGCGTGTTTTTGACTTGGATAGACCTACGTTTTAATGCCTTCGAGTTGCCCCAACTTACTCAAACATTCAGCTTGTCGCCTTCTATAGGTTTAAGATGAAATGCATTCTTTGCTGCAGCTGGAAGGGGAACAAAAAAGAATAAACACAAAAGAAAAAAAAATAGATCAGTCATTGTTATCTGCACTTCATGATGTCAGTTTAATCGGGTGCAGGTGCAGTAACTCTACCATCACATTTATTGCTAAGCAGAGTAATTGTTGGGAGCTACAGGGTCCACAACATGCCAGCTCTTGTATTTTTCCATGTCACTGCCTCTTGTAGGCACTCTCAGTGTGTGGGGAGCAGACCTCTCTTCAGAGTGTGGCTAAAGCCAGGCATCTTTCCAAAACTTAAAGCCCCCCACCCCCTCGTCTTGCACACACACCCACCACCACCCCAGCTCCTCTGCTGGGTATAAGCACGGCTTTGTGCTTCGGTACTCCTCCCCGGCGGTTCTTATTCATATACTACTACAACGCCACTTGCTCTGCTAGATGGTCGTATCTACAGCTGGGAGCTCTCCCAAAATATCCCGCTGTTTGACAGACAAACTCGCATGTTTCCTCATTAAAAAATCAAATCCTTGGATTGATATGCCAGAAGGCGAGAGGCAGGGTGTAATATTGTTACCCGTGAAGCAGCTTGTATTTAGGTTTCTAAGCTCAGGCTTTGCAGTGGCGAGGGGTGCCCAGGAGTAGGAGCAGAGTAAATACATTTCAAACAGCTCAGCAAAACCGAGTATTAGCAAATGATCCGATAGCATCTGTAATCCTCAGGAAAACCTGGAGAGTTGTCTTTTTATTTCATTTTTTTTGACTGGTGCTAGTCTCTATTAGACAGTTGGCAAGCACTGGATGGGAGGGGAGGGGGCGTCCACATGTATGACCGGCTGTCCAGGCTAACGGTAAGGCTGAACACTACAGTATGCGGGTAGATCAGATTACTGGACGATTAGCCGCGGCCCAGAGAAATGATTTTCCTCTGTCATAATTCCCCAGGCTGAATTATGCTGGCCAGTGACTCACAGATACTCCACACTATGGGCCAGAGTACAGCGTGGCATAACTGTTGCTCTCTGGAGAAGCAGAAAAAGACGGTTAAATATATGTATGCTGCCATCGCTGCAGCAGAGAACAAAGCAGTCCTCAGTCATTGTGACCCAACATTAGCAGATGAGCAAAGGTACATTTCAGAGCCACAACTGAGCAGAGAGCAGCCTGAGTAAAAATGCTGTTCAAACAACGTCAGCCTGCTGTTTTAGATTTTTTTTATTACAATGGTTATAAGGTGTAATGGTTTTTAAACAGAAATGAATTCATTTGAAACATACAGGCAAACAGTATTCATGATGTTGTTTAAAGAACAACCAAATTCAGATGATGCATCTTATCAAATGATCTGAGTTTATGTTACTGATTTTAGCTTATTCAAATTTCTCTTTAGGAACCATGATGTATAAAGATTTTTATTTAAAATATTTTCCTCCCAGCCTTCATGCAATGATGGGTCATTGATTATACAATATATATCGCAGATAAGGCATTACCACATTTTCTGTGTAAAGGATTTGCTTTTATTGTTGTGGAATTGATGTGTTAAACTAGCTTTAGCCTCTGATATTGGAGATTATTGACAGAAGGATTGCTGAAATAGCAGCGTCTGTGAGTATATGCTGGAAAAAGAAATATGGCAGCGTTCCCCAAAATCTCACATTTAGGTTAAAGTTCTACAATCTTTGCATTACTCTCTCTCTCTAGCCTTCCTATTATCTGCCCTGAAATCACTCCTCTCTCTGAATAAACCAAACTTCTCAAATCTTAAAAATTCAGATAAAAAAAAAAAAAAAAAAATGATGTTACAGCTGTTCACCTCCCCCTTTCTTTGACTTCTTCTAAAACATTTGACCCTCTTTCTCTCAGTAGCTGATGGGTGTGTAAACATCGACCCTCATCGAAACATGTTAACAATTCATTTAGTGAATGCTGAATGAAAATCCATGACATCTTCTCTGCAACTGTTTATGATGAAATTTTCAAGGAAAATTGGTAGTAAAAATATGTTGTTGTTTTTTTTTATTTAATCCTTTTTATTAAGATACTTTTGGAACTAGTGGATTTTAGTGAAAGTAAGGCTTAATTTTGAAAGAGTCAGGAAAGTTGGTTTTGATTTATATACCTGATATCTGTAAGAGAAATAACATGGTCAAATCAAATTTGAGTTGTTTGTTTGTGTCAGTTGATATCTGTGTAAATAACCTTTAGAAGGGCAGATAATAGGGGTGTCCTGTTGCAATTTTTTATTTCCGATACGATACCGATATTGCAGCTATGAGAATTGCCTGATTCCGATATTGGCCAATACGATGTTAGTATGAGTCACTCCAGGTTTTATTACTTACTTCATATCGCTAAATGTTAGAAAAGGATTGGACAAATAAAGTTACTAAAACAGGAAAAAAGGTCAATAACAAAAGTTAGGAAAATAAATGACCCATTGAAAATGAACAGAAGCAGAGTGTTTCTATCAGCATGAAAATATCCAAGAATTTAGATGCCCGTCAATGTAATCCGATGTCAGTTTAGACTCATACTAATATCGGACCGATATTAATATCTGGCTGAGATTAATATCATTTTGGGACATTCCTACTAGATAATATCGCAACATATCAGCTTGGGACTTCTGCATTGAATTGAATAGAGATCTCACAGTGACAGTCTTTGTGAAATTACCAGTATTTCTATCCTGATAATCATCCACCAAATTGATTAAACATCCTATTGTGATTAAAGTGGTGATTTAAATCCCTCGAAATTAACTTCCAAGCCAAAGATTGTCAATTGTGATCAGAACAGTTTTCATTTCCATCTGCTTATAAGGTTTAATTATTTACTAATATTCTTTACTGATGTTATGATTTCTTTGCGTTATTTAATTTAATATTTCGTTTTAGGAGTGATTTGTGCGTTCTAAATCAGGCTGGCCTCTGGTGTAATGTTGGTGAGTAGAAACAGACAGACGGGGGGGTGAGCATTTGAACGGGACAGCTGTTGAGGATGGGACTGTGTTTCTGAGGTGCGTATCCCCTCCCCTCGCCATGAATCCGATACATTCCTCGGGCTCCTGTATCCAGACAAATAATGGCGGCTGGGGTGTAGCGTTTCATCAGGTGCCACATGACTAGAGCTTAAGTGCTGGGAAAGTAAGCGCGATGTCATAGGGCTCACAGTTGGCCAGCTCTGGTTGCTTCATAGATCAGGAAATTTGCCAGAGCAGAAGAGGTTATGTGAGATATGGATTAATGCTTGTCAGAAGACCTGGTTAATACAGCAGCTCAGCCTATCGTATCCATTCCCCTTCAGTATTGTTAGATGCATTATGTCACCCATTAAGGTGCTCTGATTTCAATGTTCCTTCATTGCATTAGCCTCCATTTTGCTCTGGTTTGGCACTCAGTGGCTGCCACAAGGATCAATAATCCTCCGCCTAGTGATGTCTGAGGAATGACAAAAACAAACTTCATCGTTGCATTTTATGTCACCATTTCACATATAACTCTTTGCTTTGAGCAGAGTTTTCTTTGCTCTCAAAGCCCTTGAGCTAAAGGCTATTTTTACAGCATGAGAGGGGGGAGAAAAAAAAGGAAAAAACGCCCCGTTTTATTTAGCGGTCAAAAAAACAAGCTGTTGGGTGTTAATGGACTTCACCTCAGCCATTCCAGCAGACCCTGGGGCTACTGCGCGTTCATGAGCTCGGTTAGGGAGCTCTCGGCTGTGAGCCCTGCTAATGAAGCCATTTTCAGAGATGGAGAGATGCTGTAATGGGAACACACCACTCCACTGCAGGATATTCTAACCCCGTCCTCATCGTAAGTGCCTTCAATCAAACAATCTGATTAGATAACTTTTTCTCCTTTGTCCGTGTAGTCCTTTGGAAGGGTCTTAGAAGAGATATTTGTCCCAGAGTTGATCATGTAAAGGATAAAGATTTTACCTGTCTTTTATTTTGGTGAGCCTTAACGAGGGGTGCAGGTTCTCCGCTTCTCTGGAAAGGGAGCTTTGATTGTGCTTGTCTAGCATTGGATCTGAAAATGTTTTCTTGCAATGTGTGTCGGATTTCCACCCTGTCTTACCAAACCCAAAATTCAGTGAACTGAACCAGGATGGAAGATGTTTAAGGGGCCTATGGGTGTTGGAGGGGCATATGGGTGTTTATACAGTTGTCTGGTGGCCCCTGCTGACTGCAAATACCACACATGTGCTCCTACCAACTGTAAAGCTGTGTGCAACCTGCTCTGTTCATGCCTCGAGTTGGATGCAGTGTCATTGGAAATGTAAAACTGGGGGGAAAAAAAGGTTAAACGCCTATCTGAGGTCAAATTTAAAAAATGTTTTTTCTGAATTAAAGTAATCTAGACATCTTTTAAGTGGATACACAAGTTGTCTTAAATTTGTTAAATCAAAGCTTTCTTTCACTTTGAAAAGCTATTTTATGCTACAGTTGGATATAAAATGAGGAAACGGTTAAATAAATGAGTTTATATTAGAGATATGCTAAGAAATAATCCATGTATGGTTCTACTGTGGAACCCTAAACTATATATTTTTCTTTCTATGCACCTGTAGCAGCCTTCAATGCACTGATTAAGGACATCTAGCCATTTTTAAGATAATTGTTTAAATACAACTCTGACCTTTAGTAAGGACTTTATTTCTGAACTTATTTGATAGTGATTTGTTTAGGAAGGATTTGGGATTGTGTGGCAGAACAGCTGGCTTGTATATCCAGCAGGCTGAGGTATTTGTGAAGCGCTTAAAAAGATGAGATGCTATAAGAGCTCTAAACAAAGTATTAAAAAATGAATGTATATGCTCTTTCTCTGCTTTTTCATATATTTAATTTTGTATGGTAATGAGAAAGCTCTTCTTTTTATATCATGAAACTAATGTCTAAATTAAACTTTTTTTCATGGTTTCAGTTTAAATAAAAAAAAAAGAAATGAAGAAATGGTACATGGATTAGAAATGAAGTCTATGAAAACTTTATAGATAAAATAAGAAATGTCTTCATACATTTCTGCCACAAAACTAAAATTTCTGGATTATTTTCACATTTATTAGAAATAAAATTATAATCTCTGTCGAACGTCAACATTTGCACACAAAAAATGCTTTTCATGATGAAAATCATCAATTTTGATAGTTGAACTAGGATAATCTGTGGTATTATAAGGTCAAACGTTTGTAAAAACAAATATCAGAAGTCCATTGAGGCATTCGTGGTAAATTCAGGAGATGGGATTGTTGATATTTTCCAAAGAAACAAAAGATTATTATTATCTTAGTTATCTATTTCTGCTTAAGGTATCTTTACAGACAAAACTTTGTTAAAGGAATCTATTTTCTAAAGAGCAAAGAGAGAGCAAGAGTTTAAAACGATAACAGGAAGGTTAATTGGAGGGAAATTGTCAACTAATTTAGTAATCGATGAATTGTTAACTGGAGTTTAGAGGCTCTAAAACATGCCTTTAGCTGACTGAGCAACTCACCATCAGGAGCAATTATAACAAAATTGTAAAGAAAAATAAAAACAAAAATAAACATAAGCACCATTGATGTAAACATTTTGCATTTAAGATTAAAAAATCTTTTTCTTCATTCAATATGCTCTATCCAGAGCTCCTCAAGTAGAAACATTTTAGTTTCACCTGGTTTAATTAACAAAAAAAGGTATTCTTTAAAGAACCTCTTGCTATTCGATTATTAATTGATTAATCAAAAAATAGTCAACAGCTTACCGTAATCAATTTGCAAAATAATTCTTAGTTGCAGCCCCACTACAATTAATTTGAAAACATGTACTGCATTTCTGCAATCTTAGAGTAAGGATTGTCTAGTAAATACAAAGAAAAGTGCATTTTTAGTGATTCTAGTCATGCAAGCTGCAGTGTTTGGCAAGGCAAGATGGTAACCATTTGAAATGTCACGTCAATCATTTTTATTCTTTCGCTCCTTTTACACATTAAGAAGCTTACTTTACTATCGACCATTGACCAAATGTGTGTGTGGGTGTGTGTGTGTGTGTGAAGAGGAAAAAAAAGATAAACATTTAAACTGAAAAAGGGGAAAAAAGGAAAAATGAAACCCTGCATCTTTTCTCTCACACTATCGAGGTGAGATCTGCTTTACTACTGATAACAATTATCAACCGCTCATGGCTGGAAGGCCATATTATTCAACCTGTTCTCACATCTCTGTATACTTTGTTTGCTAAAACTGGTATTGATGGGAATAACAGAAGAGTTTTACAACGACTAGAAAAAGATTGTAATGATACAGATTTAAATAGGTTTGTGGAATGTTTTTTGTTTTTTCTACTACCTCCATCCTACTATTATTTACTGCTAAAATGACTCTAATTGATATAAATATAAGAATTTGATATAAAGATCCTTTGTTTCAAGAAAAAAGAAAAGATTAAGTCTCTGGTTAAACATTATACCCAAGTATTTTTTGCTACTTTTTTGTGCCAAGAAGAAACACAACCTGCAGAAAAATACAGTTTTCAAAACAAATTCAACATTCATGGCTTGATCAATAAAGAAACTAAATAATGAAAATTCCCCCCAGCACTTCCTCTTATGCGTTTCATCTTACCATTTCTTTATCAGTAAACAAAAATAGATTATTCTCCCTTTATTTAATAAAGACTTGCAATAATGCTGAAGTTCTTGTTTCCTTGTTTTCCAGGAAGTGCTTTATCATAGCGTTTAACCTCAGGGATTTTGATGGATTAGGTCAAACATTGTCCTTAGGGATTAAACAACCCCACAAAATGCAGCCGCTGAATTATACTTGGTTTAATCTCTAATAGCTTCCAAAGAAGGATTCATTTAAGTGTTTGTAAAGGTATTGGATTTCAGTATCTTTTACTGGGTGTAGCTGCTTTAGTGTAGCCAGTTTTACTCTGTTTGAATTGGAGGCTGTAAAAAGCTCACTGATATGAGCCGATGCTGTCTGGATGGAAACCGATGCTAAGTGTTTACCAGGCAGTTTGTTTTGCAGTGATACTCTAAAGAAAGCCAGGAGCGGACGCCTCCACAAAGGTCATGCAGAGGGTTCGGATTTCCTTTGTCAGCCTGCGATGACAGAAACTGATTGTCTGCAGGACAACTGTGCTTGTTAAAAGGATGCACGTCTCCGACCTCATCCAGTTTTTAGGTGCGGGTATTTTAACGCTCCCACCAGGACTGTAAAACGTAGCTGACGGTTTCTTCCCTCTGCATCTATGGGCTGAAGCACCAGCACGTCGGTTGAGCCAGGCTGATTCTTGAACAGGAAAGTCATCCAGGGATACGAATGGACATTAATACATATAAACAGCTCAGCCTTCAATCTAACCTAATTGTTATGTTGCATGGATAAGTGCTCAGCTAGAGATATGGATCATCTCCATTTTAGATTAGTATGTTTCATGGGCAAATGGGCCTAAGCTGATGACATACCCACTTCTTAGCTTGAGTTGCTGGGATGAAAAGAAAAGCAGTGCTGCAGACCCCTAGGATGGAGGTTCTGGCAGCCTTGAGCGCACCCTCCACTGATCCGCAGCAATGCTGTCTCATCCATCCTGCGTGGTGCAGCCGTTTGTGTGTGTCGGTGTGTGTGTGTGTGTGTGCGTATGTGCTAATACTGGTGCAGTGCCTGTCCCTGTCTCTGCAGGACAGGTGCTGGCAACCTGGAGGTCGGCATAGGCACAGATGGGGCAGAAGGAAGCTTGGAGACTTTGAACGACAGCAGGATGAATGAGAGTTGTTTGGAACAGTTTGGGTTTTTTTTTTCTCTAGAGGAAGGGGTGCGTTAAGTGGTTTGATAGCCGGCTGTTCCGAGCGGAAGGACCCAGCAGCAGAACCTTTGGGTCCTTACAGAGGAGCTCTTCGGCCGTGCGAAGCTTAACTAGAGGAACTTGAGCAAAACGACACAGTTCTGCAAACACAAACAGTGGTCTGCCCCCTCTGTGAAGTGTTAAGTGGTCGGATAGAAATGGTGAATGGGACACAGGTGTCTGGACCAAGCCAAATGAGCCCAGCCAAAGGCCTGTGTTTGTTTTCTCTCTGTAATCCCCCTGGAGCTCAACTCGGGCCTAATGTCTCCCTATCTCTGTGGGCTGAGGTGAAGCTGATCAAGAGGTTCTCAATCTGTCAAGTTTCCCATAACCCAACAATGGCTAATGATGATGAATTATTATTGTGATAATAATTGCTTTGTGAAGGAAGGTCAGATTTTCCAGCTTCCAGTTTTAGGTGTTTTGTATTTAGGTTTTAGAGCTGTAAGAGAATAAAAGGCGAATATTTTTTTCCAACATGATGCAAAATCCAAACCAATCTAAACTTTTCTTTGAAATTCTGATTCAGACCATTACAGCTCTTTTCCTTAAACATCCCCCTCTCTTCTTTTCCTCCGTCCTTTATTCTGCTCGGCTGCTTATCTTCCACACCGAAGCGGCTTTTGAAGTTGGAAAGGCCGTGGCTTTACTGTTTTAGTTCTCAGAGTGCTTGTGTGACAGGTAGTGAGAAGCTAGAGGCGAGTAATGGGACTCCATTATAATCCACAGCCGTTTCTATAGTCGACGCCCTTGCTTCTTTCTTTTCTCTCCAACGGAGGCCTTTTGCCGACGTCCTATCCACTAAGCTCCTCTTTGTCAGCTGGCAGCCCAGAGGTGCGCTTCAGGGTTTGAAGAACAGCTCCATCCAGCCCCCCTTCCCCTCCACCTCTCCTGGGAGAGCAACAGGGTGAAGTAATGGCTTGCTGAGTTTGGTCCTTGCATTGTCAGCAGCAGCGGCTATCCTCCACGCTGATGTGATTGTTTGAATAACCCCGTGGCCTCCGCAGATGGCCAGGCCTCAGACCCGGTTTATGATAACCGCACAGTTAATATCTGGCCTACATAACCGTCCTCCTAGCTACTTAACCCCCCCCTCCCCAAAACAACCTCCCATCGCTGCTCTCGTTTCTCCCAGCCACCCTCTGTGCCATTGTCTCCGTGTGCGGCTGTTTTTATTTCTCTATTTGGCTCCAACTTTTTCCCCTTTTCTGAAATTCCAGAATCGATTTCTTTTTGCGGGCCCCCAGGCGTCGTGGGTGATAGCTAGAGACAGTGTGGCAAATTAAATTTCGTCTCACCCCCTCCCCATTTACTTTCGCTCCCTATGGACTTCGGCACGACGGATCAGTAGAAGGAGAACGGGAGCGTGCAAAGATGGAGGAAAAAGCCCATTTCCAATGCATTACTGTCTCATTCCTCAGGGTCTACAGTGGAGCTGCACCAACATTTCTATTGCTTCTTTCTCCCACTAATTTTTCTTTACTAGCTCCATCTCGCTGCTGCTGTTCTTCGCACGCGGCCCCATAACCTGAAGGTCTCTGCGTACTCGCTACCACTGCCAGCTCACGGTCTGACCCACTTTATTAGTTTGGCTTTAGTGAATCATTAATCGAGGTTATCTAACTGTTCCTGTAATGATTCTGCGGCGACTTCTGTGTCAGCCGCTCTCTGTTCTCCACCAATCAAGCTGTTTCCCCACATGCTTCTTCTTCCACACATTTGTTTCCATCATAATATCTCTCAGGGAAGAAAAAAAGCATTGTTCTTCCTCGTGCTAGGCTATATGTTTAATAGGTGCGGCATGCACTGTAATATGTCATTGTGTCGGCTCACAATACAAGAACTAAGTGCCCTAAATGCAAATTAATCTTACAGGATGGCAGCGGCTGAATGGAGGGTGTTTTTTTGGGGGGCTAACAGTGGCAACAGGGAAGCAAGGAAGAGAAAAGAGCATGTGAGGATGAGGAGGAGGTAGATGAAGGGGAGGGGGTGTTTGGATGTAGTCATACCAGGCCCATTCATCATGCAGTGCCTGCTGGGATGCGCTGGGGTCAGTCCGGCACAACACAATTACAGCCTGTTCTGGTTGTGTTGTGTTGGGCACCGCTGTGTTCTGACTCCGTTCTCTCGCCTTTGTCGGGGCTTCTCTGTATTTTTTTTGGGGGGGTCTACTTTTCGTGCACCATTATTCTACCTTTAAATATTTTCCTATGCTTGCTGTTCGCGCTTTCGCCTCAGCATGGCTTTGAAATAAACATCTCAATTAGCTGCAGGTCTATTTCCGTGTTTTAGTCCTTTCTGTGCTCCACTTTCTTTTTCCTAGAACTTTTCTTTTCCTTTTGGCTCATGCGCTTCCTGTGCTCGCACCATGCATCGCTTGGTCCTCTTTGATCCACAGCCTTGTGATTTATGCATTACACGGGCCCTGGTTATGGAGGTTTGAGATGCATGTAAGCATGTTGTTTATCCTTTCCTGCCTGACAATCCTCCACAAATCCACAGATGTTTCCAGAAGGCTGTAAATGTCTGCTGTGTGCTTTAATGTCGGTTGACAGAATGTCCTGATCACGAGAATATCTCTGCCTTTACTTCCATATCTGTTCCAATTGCAGTGAAAGATATTTTCTTCCTACCAGGATCCTTAAGGTGGTCTAAAGGTCTGAATGAAAACATCCCAGAAGGGTCCGAGCAAGTTTTCAGACATGTTTGTTAACAGTGTGTGGAGCAGAACGTTGTTTTCCGACACCATCAGTTTTTTTATTCGCTGTAAACAAAAGCAGAAAAGAGCAGAGATTTGGCGCGACATGTCTGTATCTCAAAGCATGTTTGTGTTTATCTAGTTATATTATGAAATCTTCTGTTTATTCATTTTTAATAAGTGCTTTTTTTTGTACCCTTATATGGAAAATTCTCTTTCCTATTACCATTTCCCAGCTGGCCTGTACTGGCTTCTGCTTCGTGCACAGAGCAAGATATGGCCATGGTAAATTCTAGACAGACGTAACATGCTAGGGATCAGAGGTTTAACTGTTGATTTCTGATCATTTATTCTAAAAAGCTTTAATCGGTGTTTCTGATTTTTAGCAAATTCATTAGTTCAGTCTTCCTATTTTCTATACAAGCAGCTGCCATAATGGTGCAAAGTTTTAGCAAAATAAGGCCTTTTTTTCCTAAAAAAAGACCAAGGTTATGGAGCTGCCTCTGCATCCCTAAAAACCTACTGCTTGGATAAAATCTTTTTTTGGGTGTGTGCAGCCTGATCTTTGAGAATCAAAGCCAGCAAAAATCCTTCTGGTAAATCTCATTTTCTCTTTTACAGCACAGATCAAGGCTAACACAGCTTAAAAAAAATGCTCCATATTTCAATACATTTGGTATTTTTCTGCAGCAGTCATATCCTAACTTGATGGGAGCCATCAGTTTTGCACATTTCTTAGTTTTTTGTGGGTCTTACTGATAATTCAAAGTATGAACAATAATTATCTGGCTGATGGTTTAACCCGTCTTTACCCTCTTATACAGTTTCCTAGATGTCTAACTGTACCGTTACTTCATAATGTCAACATTGCAGACATTTCTAAATGCAGCCTCTCCCATAACATGATTTGATTCCATCATAGCTGTTGGTACCAATGTGTATGATGTTAGGTATTGGACACACAGCTGAAGTTTTGTGCAGGACTTGTGTGATGTTTGTTGAACAGCTGTAGGGATAACACTTTTCACAAAATACGCTGGATCCTGTTTGGATTCTCAGCCTTCTGTGTAATTAAATTGCCATGAAATTACAAAGCCTCATGCCGGGGATGTACGCTCTGTCTCTGAAGAAACAGCCTTGTTTTGATATAAAGGTGTAGACTGTCAGGATTTTATGTTTGCTTTTGTAGTTGTTTTTTTTTTTCTCTAGGCATTTGATTAAAAAGCATAAACTGTTGTTTTTTTTGTGCAAAGTTTTAAATGAAAGACAAACGACCCAAACTTTAAGGGGTTCAGAAATCCATTGGGTGGTGCCTTTGCAGATGTGAACTAATAGGAAGCCTAAAGATTGAAAGTATGGCAAAATGAGGTCAAAATATGCAGCAGGACTGAGCATCTGGAAGCAATTTGAAAATATGGATTATGTTCAGCAGGATCCATGACAAACTACATTAATGCCTCTCATTCCTCAACTGTTTTGGTCTTCTCCTTAGAACATGGGAAAGTCCTTTTCCATCCAGATGATCGTTCTTCAAATAAAAACTCCATAAAAAGCTAATCCTTAGCTTCTTTACATTGACATAAGTGGTCAGAATAAATGGCATATTAGACTAATTAGTCATAAGATTTTTTTTTAATTGATTATTAATTGGATAAGCAAAGATTCTTTAAAGAAGACCTTTTTATGAAATTAAACCAGGTGTAACTCGAACTTTTCATCTTGTGGAGTTCTTGATAGTGCATATTGACAGATGAAATTTTTTTATATTAAATGCAAAATGTTTATATATTTTTTTCAATTATGGTCTAATCATTGCTGTAACTGGGTTGCTCTGTCAGCTAAAGGCATGTTTTAGAGTATATATATATATATATATATATATATATATATATATATNATGTATATACGTGCATTATATCAATTTTGTTTTTACCTCCTTTGTTTTTAAAGCCAAAATGCATTCAAACATCTGACTTGGAATTTGATGGAGCTGGGCAAATTTTCTCAGTGTCCATGTTTTGTTTATGAATGACTCGAAAGGACTGAAAGTTGTATTCCACTGTTTTTGGCTGATGTGTGCCAACCATTAATGTATTTTATTTATTCCTTTTTGTTAATTAAGAATCGATACTTGGCATCAAGAATCGATGCAGTAGATCACAAAAATTAGAATCGCGTTGCATCGCCATGACGATTATTTTGCACACCCCTAATATATACGTATGTATTGGGGCTGCAACTAATGATGATTTTCCAATTCGATTAATCTTTCAATTATTTTTTCGATTAATAATCTGATAGCAAAAGGTTCCTTAAAGAATTTTTTCGAAATAAAACCAGGTGAAACTAAAACTTTTCCACTTGAGAACTTCTACATAGAGCATATTGTCAGATGAAAAAGCTTTTTTTAATCTTAAATGCAAAATGTTTATATATTTTCTTTACAATTTGGTATAATCTACACTCCAGTTAACTGTTAAT
This sequence comes from Cyprinodon variegatus, assembly GCF_000732505.1. Taxonomy (NCBI): domain Eukaryota; kingdom Metazoa; phylum Chordata; class Actinopteri; order Cyprinodontiformes; family Cyprinodontidae; genus Cyprinodon; species Cyprinodon variegatus. The sequence goes on along the minus strand of NW_015150972.1, from coordinate 280,667 downwards.
TGATTACTAAATTAGTTGGAGATTATTTCAATAATCGATTAATCACGATTAACACACCAACACACACACACTTACAAAGTAAAAGCAAACAAATAAAACCATTGGGCATCTTTTGTTATTGTGGTAGCTGTTGTAGTTTTAAAGGTATCCAATAAACAAAGCATTAGCATTGTCTGCGTCTGACACAAACTGGTCTTTCAGCTCCTTTTTATAACCTCCACATCCAACAATAAGCCCGGTGATGTTGTGTAATCTAGGACAAGCTCTATCCAGGTCCCATGGTAACCGGTTTGCTAAGTACACCTGCTCGAGCTCCTCCTGAAAAATCTGTACACACAGCACCCCGTCTGTCATCGGTGTGTCTTTTTACATGCCCTAATGAAGCTCTGGAGATGTGTCTTCATGCCTCACTTTTCACTCCACGCCTAATTGTGTTGATTTGAAGTTTTTGTGTTGTGGCTCAGCTTCTCAGTTAGAGAAAACGAGAGATTGAACGCAGCAGAGATAATAAGAGTTACCTTTATTTGTGTTGGAAAGGCGGATCGGGGTGTGGTGATGTCCATAAACAAACACAATGAAAGAAGTTAATTTTTCTTCTTTATGTAGGGTTATATGATACGGACTCAGACCATCCAACTGAAAACACAGTGGGGAAACGTCAGCGTTCATCACCACCCAATGTGTTCCCTTATCAACAAATTTTTCAATAGTTTGAAATTAGAGTAATTAAAACTTGGAGTCTGTTTGGGATTTTAAAGTCTTTTAAAAGAAAACTACTGTTGATTTTTCTCTAAATCCTGATCCCCAGGTTTATAGTTCTGCTAAAGACAAAAGCTCCAACCCCTTAGTTCTTGGAAAATCTTGGCAATGAATTAATGATAAAGGTTTTAAAGACAACACCATTAGAGGCTGTTAGCAGGGTGCTGGCCTCTTCCCTATTGCATTTTGCAGAGCAGGTAATTTGAAGTGCCAAAAAGTGAAATGCATTGCACTTATTCTTCATCTTCCATCCTCTCATTTTCTTTTTTTTTTTCCTTCCCTCTGGCTACCAGAAACAGTAATATTAACCTCATCACTGCTTCACTGTCCTTGCATGGCCTGAATGTCATCTCATATGAGAAGTGGTCAAATGTTTTACTGCTCAGGGTCTTGAGTCTCCCTGGAGTTCTTAATGCATTATGGCTCCATTACCCGGGGGCGGGTGGATCAAATAATATATTAATATCGTGTTGTGAGCTGTCACACCCCACTTGGGTTGAAAAGTACTATGCCAGCAAAATTTTCTGCAGAGTAATACCCTGATAGGCTTTTTTTTTTTTTTTCCAAAGTCAGCCTTAGGGCTTGTTTGATTTTATTTTAGATCCCAATCCATTGCCAGTGACATCCACACCACTCATCCCCAAACGCTGCCCCCGCCATCAGCACACGCAGTTCCCATGCCCATCCATCCAACGGAGCCATCCTGACCGCTTGCACTCATCTCTGTCGGCGAATAGAGCGCAGACTTGTCACCTGAGGGATAAACTGTGTGATGGAAACTTGTATCCTCTGTGGTATGCGGGGTAGATGCTGAGGCCCTGCATTGCTTCGGCCGCCGAGATTCTGCGCAGACAATAAAGCCGAAGCCTGTCTCTGTTACTGAGGGAGTTATGTGGCTGGGCATGGCATTTACTGTTTGCACAGAGCTTTTTATGCCTCTTTAAATCTAAATTTGGGTTCTCGCGGTTCCTTTACAGTGGCAGTTTAATTTCATTGTATGTAAATATATTTGCTCATACGATTATCCAATTTGAATTCAGAGCTTGTATCTTTTTAATCCTGTGGAAAAAAAAAAAAAAAATTATCATCACTCTTGTGCATTTTTTTTTCAAACATCGGTTAGTGGTCTTGGTTTTAATGACTATGGCAGCTTGTCTGAGGTCAGCCTCTTTGTAATGTGAATGGCTGGGTGTCATTTTTTTTCTCCCTCACCCGACTGCCTCAAGCTCTAGACTTAAATTTATTCTGACCAGATTTCACTCCAGAGAATTACATTTGACACAAAACCTCATATAAATAGATGCTCCGTATGGTTGTGCCAGCATTTTCTCTGGATTTTGGCCTGAATAGGCGATCTGCCAATAAATGTCATATATAATCCTACAGATGTAGATGCAATTATGTTAGTCAGATTTACAAACTGACCACAGCGTAGTTACATCATGTGCACAACCAGACAGTCTGGAACGTACCAGCCAAAGTCTACTGGCAGCATTGGATCCACACGCAGGGAATTATTTACTCTTATGCTTCAGGTACAAAGTATAGCCTTATCCAAAGCTAGCAGATATACCACTCAGCAAAGCTCTGCAAGCAAAACCTTGGCTGAAAATTAAACATTATAGCAATTTTTGGGGGTCAACTAAGAATCCACATTATATTTTTATTTTATAAACTGATTAAAGGTTTGATAAATCATAAACTGTGTTTTTAGAAGAATCTGTCGTGGAAAAAAATCTAATTTTTTATTTTTCCAGTCAAATTATAATGTGGTTCTATTGTTTTAAAAGTATTGAAATGCTCCATAAGTTGATCTTTCTTTTTAAGGATCTCTGCTAAGTGTTGGATTATTAAGCTCAGGTTTTCACATTGGAAATATTTATGATTTCAAGATGAAGATTAAATGCAATCTAGCTCCAATGTGGATTCTGATGTTAGGGTTATAAGAGCCACACAAACGGGTTGGCAGGCTGATGAGCAGTGTTAATTAGTCTGCTCTGTCAACACATCAGGGCAACTCAGGGAAATTTGCCCTTTACAATCTAAAGAGCCTTTTTTTTGCCCTCAAAGCAGTTAAAGAAAACTGGGTTGGTGGCAAATTTTATATGAGATTTGGAAGAAAAAGTATACATCTACAAGAAAATTGTCTTTCTTTTAAATAAGTACTTTTGATTTTAAAATAAAGGAAAAACACAATTTGGGAAATGGAGGTTCATGCTCTATTGGATGCTTATCTAACATTTGTGTCAAACTGATGTAGTTCTAAATTATTTTTTCGATCTCTTTAATTTTTTGCAAAAGTTATTAATAAAAGTTGTGCAAGATTCAAATAGACATTTGCGACTCTGCAGCTGAGGGTTTCAGACCCCTCGGGTAGCTGAAGATCTTCTTCCTTTCTTACCTCAAAACTAAAGCTTCAAACAAGAACACTGTTTCCAAAAGCTGAAGGAATCATCCTGAGGCCTGAGTTGGTTATAATAATGACAGCGAGAATAGCCTGGGATTACATCACTGGGAGAAATCAATTGTAAATTATTCTCTAAAATCAGATTTCCTCACACATGCCATTCTCTTGGTTGGAGCAGTTGTTAACTAAAATAATGATGTTTTTATGCAATATGTTGTGAAAATCAGTTGTTTTTGTTTAGACTACAAGTTAAGTTAATAATCGTACTAGAATAGAATAGAAAATCCCTTTATTGTCCCACAATGGGGAAATTCTGGTGTTTAAAGCAGCAAAAAGATTATAGAAAAAATGGTCACACAAATATGGACCTTAGAAAAAATGTATAAGAATAAATTAAGAGTGAAGGTTTAAAAGATAAACTATAAAATACTGTACCGTAAAGTGTTTTAACAATATAAAAACTGTGCATCTGGAGAATAAATAACCAATGTACAGGTATGGACATTTTTACAGTTATTAATATTTCAAAAAAGCAGCGACATCAGAGATGTGCAAAATGACAGCAGCATGTTATTTAACTGACTAAGATAGAAACGGTACAAAGTCAGCATGAATGTAACAACTTATTGAGGTTGTTGGAAACAGCAATGTTTATGGGGTCTTACAGCAACTTGGAGGAAGGATCTGTGATAACGCTCCCTGGTGCATTTAGGGCGCAGCAGTCTGTCATGCATGGAGTGGAAGACATTATCCAACAGAGATGTTAATTTAGTTAGAAATTTACTGATCTAGTATTGTAGTAACTTGGACAGAACATCACTAATTTCTGTCAGCTTTTCCCTGGCGATGTGACTGAAACTGTTCCTAAAGTATTGGCGTCGGAAACATTTAAAATGTTGGAAGGACACAGTGGCGAGTGGAGCTGAGGCTAATGCATTGTTTACCATCCTCATGCTGCTGGTAAATGCTTATTTTCTTCCAATTGTTGTCCTTTACAATCATGACTAAAAATGTGAGAAATTAGGATAAAACTTTAATAATCTAATACAGAAAAAATCCATCTTTTTTGCCAAATATGTTTTTCATTCATTTTGTGCTTAATGATGCATTAAGAGCAAACTGACTCTTGTTATTTCAATATTTAAAAACGGAGGCAAAGGCTACTTTAAATACGCTAGAATTAGAAGATGTTTGTGAATTTAAAGTGACTCCTCTTTATTGCAAATTAAAATATGATTGTTATGATTTATAAATGACTACAGACTAATGTGACATACAAAATAAACCGAAATGATCTTGGTGACGTTTATCTGATGTATCAAGGAGTTCAGTGTGTTTATCCAACTTGTAGCTGAAATGTTCTGAAAGTAGCCAGGCTTATTGTAGGTACCTGCTCACTCTGCCTCATCACTACCTTCGCTTATCAGTTCCAGCTGATCCAGGCTCAGTCCTGGCAAAAGCCCGCTGCTGATTAACTCATAATATCACGGGACAGGTGGCGACAAGCCCCCGCGCTGCTCTGTTATCCTTTGCAGTGCGATCGGCTCTTCCAAACACAGCTTGATAATAAACTTTATATGAAACATTTTTTTTCTTTTTTTAAATTCGGGACCTTTCTTGGGAAAACCTTTCGCTGTGGAAAGTTGGTCCAAAATGGGAACTGTCCCCAGAAAACAGGGATATTTTGTTCATCCTAACAGTGGTAAAGCAAAGTACGATAGATTTCTCCTAAATGTTTAGTTGAGCAGTTATTTAGCATTATTTGGAGCTTATTTATGAAAAGGCCAAGTAAAAAAAAAAAATAGAGAGAAGTCAGAGGGCCTGACATTACGTTGTCCAGTTTCCAGCTTCCTTTCATGATTATACTTGGAGAAGCGCTAGAAATTGTGGATAACGTGTAAAACACACATCCAAGTCTCTTCCTCATAAAACGATTGTGACCCCTAAAGGATCCGATTTATAAGGTGCAGGTTAACCTTTCAACAGGCTCTAAACCAAAAGCTGCAGCTGCTTTCTTTTCATATTAGTAAGGTATGTGATGTGGCCACTGAGTTGAAACTAAAACATTTTGGTTAGGAGTGAAGCGTGGTGGTCTTTTGCTGCCCTTTCATCAGAATCTGACCGGTACATCACCATTCTGTTGCTTCAGGTCACGATCATCTCCATGCAATGTTTATCAAACACAGTGGAAATAAAGGTCATGGTCCTCCGTTACAAGATGTACAAACCGGCCATGAAATGACGCCCCGACTGACTTACAGTTGGTGATAAAGTGTTTTATAACCAAGTTAGGCTGTAATGTTAGATCCCCTGCAGCTGTGTTTGCTCTAAATAAATTGGAGAGCTGTAGTTTCTGGTAGGACCATTAAAAACTTTCATAATCTACAGTTGCTAGCTTGTAGGCATTGAATGTTTTATTTTTTAATTGTTTTTCTAGTTTCTTTAATTGTTTATCTAAAGCCATTAAATCTGTGTCTGATCATGTTGAACTGCTAACTGGTTTGGTCTGTTTCAAAACAAGCTGTAAGAAATCAGATCAGTTATTCACCCATTTAAATTGAACTCCACATTTTCCTTCATATGACTCAGATTTCTAAACATTTTGCTTTTAATTATTGAAGAATGATGCTGGGCCTAATCCTCCTACCTCTTCCAGATAATTTCAGTTTTCAGTCATCTCATTGGTTTTAGTTTTAATTCCTGCGAAGCGTCAGAAATCAGAAACGGAAACCTTGAGAAACCGCTCCAAGAGCTGCTCTGTAAGCAGCAGAATCACTTCCTTTTTGCTAACATACTTCTGTTAACTTAGAATAAAAAAAGACTGATTTGTTTTTTTTAGGGCAAAGTGTTTTTTCTCGGATGTGCCGTCAAAGCTAAGTGAATCAGGAAGAGTCTTGTACACGTTATAAGTCGTACAGCAGGTTTTAGCTCATAAACAACTAGGAACTAAAAAAGACTTATTGTCTCTTCTGTCGTTGCCTGGGAAGGAACAAGCAGTTAAAACTCAGGGGACAGACTGTCTGGTTTTAGATTTGGTCAGAAGTTGAACCGACATCTTATCTGGTGTCTCAGTCTGCAAACTTTGTGAAAATAATCAAATGCCAAATTCTAGTCGGAATGTTTTCTGAACATAACGTACTTTAGTTTAACAGAGTTAGGCTGCAGCAGTTCAGAGGTTGGTCAGAGCTCTAAACTTTAAATGATGTAATGTAAAGGTTTTTTTTTTCTTTTTGCATATATTTGTATGCAAACACACAACGTTTCTTTGTTGGATGTATGGAAAGGTGTAGAGAAGACATTTCTGGGAAATTATTTAAATATTTTCTATGCTGTGCCTGCAGGGACAAACCGAGCCCAACTTTACAGACTTTTTGACATGAGAGGTACCGTAGCTTTAAGGTCTTATTCAGCCATCTTTAGGTATATACTAGAGTAATAAATCTTATTCTTAATTTTTCATCTGCTCTGTTATTCAGAAGTAGGTTTTGCAAGTCATAGCAACTTGGCACATAACCTAATGCCATATGCCCCTTCTAACGCTGCTGAGATTCGAACAGTTTCCTCTGTAGCAAAAAAAAAAAAAAAAAAGAAACTGTGAAATTGCTGACTTAGCAGAGCATTTGTGCATGAATAGCTTTCAGCATCCTATGAATTACCAGAACATCCATGGATGAACTTCTGGTAATAAAGCAATCAATTTGTCTGTCCTCTGCGGTTTAGAGTTTTTAAATTAAGAGTAATTAAACAGGGAAAGGAGATCAGGCCCTTAAAGCTTGAATTTCCCCGTGTTGTTTTCCTCTAAAAATAATCAAATAGGAGCTAACAGGAGATTAAGCTCATTTACTCATTGTGGAATGTCATAGGCCTTGCAAAACAGTTAATTATTTATACACTTAGAAATAAGGTATGTTAAAAAACAAGTTGGATCAGATTTCAGCTTCAAGCAGATTCTCGCTTCGCTTGTCGTCAGAAGAGTGAATGAAAACGGCTTCTTTGAGCGAGCTGCTATGATCAGGTGCTGCCTTTTTCAGAAACGTCAAACGTTGCAAGTTGCTCTCAGTAAATAATTGAAGGCTGCATAATTGTTGAGCCATGCTGGACTACAAAGTAGAGGTAATATGAGTTTATTTGATACCTTTTTTTTTAAAGTGAGCTGGGAGGATGAGGGGTGAGACAAGGGTTGGGATGTAAGCAGGTTTCTACAGCCATGTTACAGATGGACAGTGAACATGTCTTCACCTTTCAGCAGATATGACTGTGACATCACCCCCGCCATCCAACGTCTCAGCTCTGCTTTAATTAGATGAGGATGATTCCTATAAAGTTACTGCCGTCCTCACTCCATTAGTCATATTAACAGTCAGATTCCAGCTCCTGGAGTTTCCTTTCCTCCACGTTTCACCGGGTGGGGTGGGGCGGGGGGGCGCTCTTCTCATGGATCTGTGTAACCTAGTTACTGAGGCCCGGCAGGGGAGGCCAATCAATTAATGAACAAAAGGAGCTCGCTCAGTGAGCAGCAGCAGCACAAGTCTGGGACTATAAACAGGGCGCTCCTAAAACATGGGTGCTGTCAGTTCTGCACTCATCTGATGGATGTTGTTTGCTTTGTTGTTTTTTCCCCTTCGGGGCTGTGAGGTGCTGTTTCACACACACAAAAAAAGAAAAAAGGGGAATAAATGTTACTGGAGTTCACCACAAAAAAGGGATGAATTTAGGTGATGCTCCATTATGCAAAAAATAGAATCCCGATTATTTTTTATCATCGTTAGAAGGATAATTATTTTGAATGGTAAAATGCTTGGATTGATCATGGTTGATCAACAGTCAGTTGTACTTAAAGTTTAGCAGAAATGTGTCCCCATAATAAACCGTAAAGCCTAGTTATTTTTTTTACATATAATTTCCAAAAATATAATGAATAGTTTAGTTTTCATTTATTTATTTTTATGAAGCATTGATGCTCCTTTAAACTGGTCTGAAAAGAATGACTGTGTGCCAAAACCCTGGAGCATCGTATTTTAAGAAGATCCTGAAAATATTTTGGCTTTTATTCTCGTATTTTATACTGCTGTTATGTTTTACCCCTGCTAACTAGTAGTCTACTGCTTTACTTATGCTACCCGTAGCTTATTAATTAGAGTCCTAAAATAGTGACCAAAGTGATAGGTGATAATCTTTTCATTTGTTTGTTTTTTAAATAAATATTTCCAGATTTTTAGCTCCACATGTTGATTAGTGCTGATACTAATACTGAAACAGTAGCTTTCTAACCTAACAGCAGGTTCTACAGCAGAAATGACCTGAAAGGTAAAAGTGATAACAGGGTTTATACAGGAATTTAATGCTTTTTACTGCTTTTTTTAATGCTCTTAGAAATATTTTAATGCCATCAACAAGTACCCATGATATTATATATAATCTATATATCATGTAAAAATCCTTTGTCATCTTCACCGTCGACAGGCTGCAGCCATGTCCCGAATTCCTCATTTTCCAGCCATTTTTGTTGAAATTAGCATTTTCCCATTCCCTAGCTTTTTCTCCGCCTCAAGCTTTTTTTCCGAACATATGGCGTTACGATCAACTGGAAGCAGTTCCGTGCAAACATGCAGAACATGATATATATATCTGATATATCTGATGAAATTATTTTTATAATTTTTTTTTTTTAAATAAAGCATTTTAAATACCACGATAATTACATTTACAGAAGTTTAATGCCAATTCAGGCCTTAATTTGAAAAATATTACTTTAATGACTTTTAATGATTTTTAATGACCAGCGGAAACACTGAATAAAATGACACATTTACTTTATAAAGTTTTACTGCTGTTTCCTAAAAGACTCCCACTTGGTTTCAAAGCAGTCAGCTTTCCCCAAAATGACAGACTTGTCTCAATATGTCAAAGAACATGTCTGCTTTTAAAGTGCCTCTTGAACTCCTTCTGATGTGGACGATAGTTAGCTTTTTAATAACATTCACCCCAAAGGCGAAGGCTCCTGATGCCGTTTATTGTTATACCTACAGCAATCTGTTGAAGCAAACTGAATATGGGTCTGTTCTGGACATCAGTGTTTTTTTTTTTTTTCTTTGGAAAAAAAATTTTTTTTCTTTTAAACCTAGATGCGGATATCAGCTAAAGAAATAGACGTGTGGTTGTAGGTTAAATGTCCAGGTTAAGACGTTGCCTGAGGGCAGCAGGTACATTTTGATGGGCCCCTTCCCTCATGTGTTATCCACCTGTGCCTGCTTGTTATCTTTCACCGCCTTCTCATCCTTTCCTTCTTTCAATACCTCTTTTCATCCTAGAGAGTACCCACCACTGCAGTCCACCCCCCCTTCCCCCCCATCCCTCAGGTCCACCCCATATTCTCTGCTATCCTTTGTCTCTCTAGCCTCCTGCTCTCTTTATCATCTCTCTTTCTTAATCCTGCTATTCGTCCCCAGTGTCCCCTGGTCCTTGGAGCTTCCAGCTCCCAGTGTGTGAGATCAGCGAACAGGCTGTTGTAACAAGCTGCTAAATAATGTAAGCTCAGGCTATAGGCCAGAGTTTCAATTAACACTTTGATCTCCGATCATACGAGGGGTTAGATGGACGTGCCGTAGACGAGGGGGAGGAAGGCAGCCCAGAGGACTTATTGCTTCTTCCTGTTGGCACCTAGAGGCTAAAGTTTCTCCATCCGGTTTCATTGTGGACGTCTCTATAAGCAGGAGCACAATGAGTATCCCTGTCCTTTGTTATTCTAACATTGATGTATAATTAAAGGGTTAGAAAGGCCATGCTAAATAATTAATGCTGCAGCGAAGAGGCCGTGGCTTTCTGAACTTTATTGTCCTCTGTATTTGCACTTGTAGAGCAGATAAAAAATTCACTAGTATGGTTTCTTTTCTTGCTCGGTCTGCAGTGATTCAGTGTGGAGAGGGGTCCTCTCTGTTTCATTCTCTTTATTTAAAGAACATAGTTCATCGTTTTATATCCTTTCCTTCGCTAATGAGGTCTAGCTTGTAACATAAAACGGTAATATTCCTTTCTGTGTTTCATTTGTTTAATTGGGTTAAGGAAAAAAGTACAGAGAAAAGTCCCCAAATGATTAAAAAACTGCCTAAACACTAAAACTGACATCAGCGGCTTGTATCATAGACAGAAATGGAACGCAGCGTTAGCAAAGTCTCTATCTTTGTGATGAGAAATGTACAGTTTGTCCAAAGACGAAAAGTAATCCACAACAGCCTTAATGTCAGTTTTTAGAAGCTGTTGGTGATTAAACTCCAGGAATGTTGGCCATTTTTTGTTGTCAAAGTTATGTTTTTTTGGTAGTTCAGTTAGCTAGCTAAGAGGCTAGAAAGGGAGGACTGGGCATGCGCCATCATCTAATTTGCGTATCCAGATATACATCCGGATCGTTTTCGATTTTATTTTGTTAAAAATACCTAAATGACATTTTCCCTCCCCAAAGATAGCGAAGGTACTAAAATATAATGTGTTAAAGGTTAACAATGTATTTCCTGAGAAATTGAATGCCTTAAAATCCTTTCTGTTTTATCTAGCCTAGTAAACTAGCCCCACCCGCCAGCGCCCAAAATCACTTTTGCCTGCGAGTTTGGTCTAGCCCCAATCAATGCCCCAGGCCCTAGAACATTCGGGCCAATCACAACGCAGAGATGTGTTCTGAATTTTTTGGATGCAAAGCGGGCGGGGTTTTAAGGGGCGTGACGACAAAGCTGCGCGACGCTTGAGAAAGCACAGCAAGGAATATGGCAACAACTATTGAACAGTAGCATGCATTGCAGCAGCAGCAGTTTTCCATTGAAAGCTAACAGTTCTCTTTCTGTTGCTCAACATGCTTCAATAAAAGTACGTTTTAAGATCATTTGAGGCGAGAATATTATACTTTAAAGCGTCACTATATGTTCCATTTACCGATTTAATGCGTAATTAAAAAAACAGTTTCCGAAGTTGAGAGGACCGCGGCAACCAACGGACCTCCGAGGCTAATGGCAGCCAGGGCTAACCGCAGCCCGTCTGCAGCGGCACTCTCTGCACAGTCGTGTTTGAAGGACCGCTGGCTCTGATGGCGATTTTTGACTCAGCTTTGGAATCAGTTTTGGAAGGATTAGATTTGGGTTTTTTGTTGAAACGTGAGCAGGAAGAGTCTCTACACTCATTCATTTTTAAGAAGGACGTATTCGCCGTTTCAGACAGGCTGTTTGTTTACACTCCCCCACCAGCTTTCTGTCGCGCTTCCTACGGCACAGTCAGTTGCGCTCATTGGTCAGAGCGTTGGCCAATAGGCACAGACAGCGGTTTGAAAAACAACGGGTTGTTCTCATCAACAATCTTCCGATGTCTCATTCATCGAGGCCAGACTAAATTACACATTTAATCCCCCATTTAGTCTGGTTTATCAAGTTTTATCACTTGTCTCTGCCCGATCTGCACCATAAATGGGATCCTACGTTACTTCCGGTGGCTAACTTTTTCCGCTTTGGATTTAAACATAAATCTAGACATTTTGAGTTTTATGTTTTCGTTTCGTTTTAATCTCATGCTATATAGTGCATATTCTAAAGAAGGAAAGAACTAAAATGCAGATAAACATGGTTTAATCATAGTTTGCCGGACTGCCCTGAGCATTTCCCATGATGACGTCAGAGAAGCAGTTTAGATGGAGAAAATGTAAAAAGCATAAAAATTGTCTCCCAGAAGTCATAAAACAATTTTTAAAGATGTGTATTAGCATTCTTTGGTGAGTTAAGGATAGAAATAAGAAGTTTTAGTACCATAATTACATTATTTATGGACACCCGGATGTATTTCTGTTTGTGCATGCGCAGAACGGATCGGGACGGATCTGGTATGGACAGGCCTGTTAAGAACCAGATCAGTGTCGCTAGTGTTACTACCTCAGTTAATAAACCAGCTCAGAGTAGCTTGTTGATAGGGAAATTAAATAACTGGTAGAATAACAAATAAAGAAATCATTCTACATCAAGGAGTCTTTTATAAAAAATAACTTTAAAAAAACTAAAATCAGTATCTTCATTGTCATCATCCGTGTTACTCTCACTCTGATATGTTCAAACTTTGTCGACAATAGTTTTTGAAGGGCTTTTATAAAGATTTAAATAAATATGTTTCCTACTTTCAATTATGGGATTTAGAACGTTCAAAATGTGATGTTTTTCTCTTTAGGTTTATGCTTTTGAGTGTAATTGACTCAGGAAAGTAGCAGTAAACCTTTAACATTAGTGGAGTTGCACACCGGTTTGTATCAATCAGCTGACCGAGTCATGTGTTTCAGTCTCGAAAGAGCCCAGCCAGCACACAGGGCCTCATTAACTCTTTGTAATCAATACAGATCCCCCTCTCCTTAAGTGCTCCTAGTTAGCTTTCAAGCCTCATGTCCCGAGGCCGGGCCGTATTGATCCGTCGCCCTGATTGGAAGTTTCCCCTGAGGAGGTGAAGGATGACATTGGGACAGAAGATGTCTTGGCAAGATTGGAGACTTCAAGACTGGATCGGCTTTCTTCCTCCTCAGCCCCCACTTCTGTCACCACACCTGTTACAGCCAGCAGGAGGAAAAAAAAAAACGTGCCACAAATCTGTGTGCTTGTGCGAGTGTGTCTGACAGAGTGGAAATGACTGTTTGTGTGCTCACGAGCGCGAACGGCTGAGAGGCGTATCGAATGAGAAATGTGTTACATGGGGTTTATGGTGACGGCGTGCGCCTTGCCGCATTGACTCAGGAGGCTCCCAGCCCCGTCACGGATGGCTGAGAGGGAGCGGATTTCAGATTCAGACAAGGCTAACCCACAAATTAACGGTCTCCTTTAGCGATCAGGTGGTAGGACCCGAAATCATCAGCATTGCATATGCTCGCAAATGCATGCTCCACGCATGAGAGCACATATACATACACGCCATTAAACTGTCAGACATGATGTGTGTCTGTGCAAAGCTGCTCGGCAGCATATAATCCATATATGACAGGCTGCTTTCCAGCCTTGAATGGGCTGGGAAGTGGAGTGCTTTCTTCCCACCTAAATGCCAAAAGTTCTGCATCTTACATTTGATTTCAAAGCGTTGTTGGCCAATGCATGCACCAAGTCTGCAGCCTAGTGAAAAGCTTGACCATTTGCGCTTGCTCCCCTCCTCCTCCCACCATTCTGTAAACTGATACGTGTGTGTGGTGTCACAGTCGGATACACAGCAGCTGTAGAGGCGGCAGTGAAGAGGGGAAATGGGAATAGCCAGCACAGTAGACAGAGCCCAGATAGACCTGTCAGCTCGGTGACACCCACGCATGCCTCACACTCTGGTCCCTGAGCTGCAGCAGAGGAAGGGAAAACAGCCCAGTTGGGCTCAGGTAAAGAGCTTTGGTGAGTGCTGGTGGTAAAGTTGAAAATAAAGCTATAGAAAAGATAATAGTGAGCTGAGGTAGGGCTGTTTATTTCAGGGAATCTCGACGGATCCATTGGGGTGGGATTTGGAGACCTGCCAGAAACAATCTCTTAAATTATTCAGCTTCTTTTGGCTTTTTTTTGGATATTGTTTTCCACAGATTTTGAGGAGACGTCCCTTTATATTTGACTATTTAGTTTTAGATTTGACAGCATGTAAAGATAAATGTATCTATGTGGATCTTTGGCCGTCCCCCTCCTTTACAGTCAAGACCAAAGTTCATGGTCCCTGCTTCGTTCTAAATGCTCTGCTGGAATGTAAACACCCGACTCCAATCGTTACGTACTTTAATGACTTTGCTCTTTACAAATGTAAACCTAGAGGATTCTTATGCACATAAAAACATGTCTTCACTGGCTGTTTTGTGACGTCAGTTTTGTTTGAACTTTGGCCTTGTGTTGAAAGAAGTACCACGGTACACACAAGATTTTTTCTTTATTTTGTAACCCAAACATTATAGCAGAAAAGTTATGCTTTACAAAGTGGTTGAGGTCAGTATGAAATATACACACATCACTGGGAAACTACAGTTTTCATTGGATGTTTATTCTGTTTAGCTATTTGACTTTATTAAACAACTCTGCCAATTTTCATTTTTCAACTCTGCATTTCTTATCAGTTTATTTATTTTTATTCCTGGTCCTGATCGAAAATAATTTAAGGATTAGATCCATCTAATGTGGAGTCCAAAATCGCTATTAATTGAAGCTGCTATATCAGTGCGATATATATGCTAAAATGGTAAAGTAACCTAATATAAACATTGGCTTTTTGTTTCAATATGCCTTAATAATAATGCAGTTCATATCAAATACCAATAGGGTTACATTTAGTGGTTTGCTGAGACTAAGTAGAGGAATATTGCTCCACTTTAGAAACTCTACCCATTTTTTTTACCTCGTAAAATGTCAGAAATGCCTCTCCAACACCATCTGTTTGCACCTGAGTGCAAATTTTAGGGTGTTTTTTTTTTAACACAGATGGAGCTGCAGCTGCCATTGTCGTCTCTTTTTTTAAAAACCCTAAATGTCATTGTTAAAAGATAAAAAGACTAAAAGCATTACTGCTAGATTCAATTAACAAAATAATGTGCACTAAATATACCAGATTCCTAGCTGTGCATGTTGTATAATCATTCAGAAAATAGGCCTCAATGATTTTTCTGCGATTTCGATTTTGTTTTTGTTTTCCTTTGCACTAACTACAAGGATGTAGATGTTTAACTTCAGGATTTCATTGTTTTCATGACCTTGAAAGCTTTCTTGTTCAGAGTCCATTGTTGCAGGACTTTATGGTTTCTACATAAATATGTGCGCTAGTTGAAACTCTCTCTGCAATAAACCAACTTTAAGGGTATAACCTCCACGTAAGGAGCTGGAACAATAAAGTGTCCTACTCTTGTTATATACAATATGTCCATATTGAGCACCTTTAGATTTGTTAAATTGCGATTAGATAGCAAATGTGAATAATTGTGATTAAGAGTTGTTGCTTCTTCTTATCAGAAGGCAAACTTCTCATTCTCTCCATGTCATCTCTTGTGTTTAGATATGCAGTCTTTTTGCTTCTAATGAGGTTTTAAAATGATTTAAAGCTAATCATTGGTATTTTTTTTGACAAGTTAATAATAATAATTGAACTTTATTGATCTCACATTGGTGAAATCTACCTCTGCTTTCAAGCCATTCCTTTGGGGAGCAGTGGGCTGCTATTGTGCAGCGCCCGGGGAGCAGTGTGGGGTTAAGGGTCTTGCTCAGCGTTCCAGAGTGGCAGTCTGTGGGAGTTGGGCTTGAACTTATAAACCTCAGGATTCCAAGTTCTATACCCTAACCACTAGGCCGCCAATCCCCTTAAATCAAGTAGTTATTTTCTTGATTCATTTTGTGACCAATCATTGCAGTGTGACACAGGCTCTTTTTTAATCCTAGTTCTCATCTAACAGATTGGTGAATCATCCAGCAGCACATATTAAATACTCAGTCCGGAAACCCTGTCGACTTTTGGCCTCTTCATCAAAGAGGTAATCAGATTTTTGATAATGGGCTTCTATAACACAGATGCTCCTCTCACTCACTGAAAAAAGGTATAATTTGGAGATTTTCTGTCTCTTTAGCAGGTTCCCTTCTCTCGATTACAAAATTGAGAGGCATCAGTCATCTTGTATTTCATGAACCTCACTCTCTCTTTTTTTTTTTTTTTTTTTTTTAGAATGCAAAACATCTTTTTGCTGCCGAATCTCTTTCCAACATTAGGAAACTGTCGAGATGACATTGTTAGCTCATCCTATTCAGGTTCTTTTTCCCTTTTACAAATTCTGATTACAGCACAGACATAAAATTACAGCTTCTGGGGAAAGTTTAAAATCGAAGCTGTAAAATAGTCTACTTTTTCTTTTTAAAAATCAAACTGTAGTGAGTTGTTTATAAGAGAGGAGAAAAGCTACTCTAAATGCAAAGTTTCAAAAACACTCACAGGATCGATGATGGGAATCATTACTGGACCTGCAACTCGGATTGTAATTGGTGTTACTGTGACAGGCCGATCATAATGCCGGTCCCTTCTCTGCACTTGAATTTATTTACATGTTTTGTGCCTGTGCTCTGTTTACCTCGAATGTGTGGCGTTTGTGTAGAGCACACTCTAAATAAATTTGCACTCTCATCCGTTTATCTGTTGTTCTTGATTGTGTTTTGAAAGCTAGCTGATGATTGGGAGGAGGCAGCTATTTATGCTGGAGGAAAACTCCTTATCTGCCTGATCTCTCAGGCAAAAATATGGGCGGTCCAACAGAATATCATTTCTTGTGTCAGCTTTTCTTCCACGCCGGGATGTTCTCATGGGAACGCATTTCTGCTGTGCGAATCACAGACGGATCAGTGCGGGCCGTTTCTTATCTGGACATGAAAGCGGGGGAGATGGAAGAGGTAGGCGTGAAAGGGAAAAGAAGAGGAAGGGTTCCCCTGGGTTTGATGGTGCCTGATTTTCGTACAGCAGCCTCTTCAATCTAACTCATCATTTCATAAGCAGGTATTATTCTTATCTATTTGGCGAGGCAGGATGTTTCTGTCCCTAAAACCGATTTGAAAGATTAAACCTATGAGAAGATTGTAAAATTGGGTTTGAATATAAAAAAAAGGTATACTATCTTAGGCATTTACTTATCTTGCATTGTTTCTGTGCATTTATTAGATGATGAGTTATAACATAACACTGAGATTTCCAGAAAGGCTGCCAAAAT
Source organism: Cyprinodon variegatus (assembly GCF_000732505.1). Classification (NCBI taxonomy): domain Eukaryota; kingdom Metazoa; phylum Chordata; class Actinopteri; order Cyprinodontiformes; family Cyprinodontidae; genus Cyprinodon; species Cyprinodon variegatus. The sequence goes on along the minus strand of NW_015150972.1, from coordinate 263,799 downwards.
CCTGCCATATTCCACAACAGATGTAGTTGTACGAGTCAAAAGGATAAAAAAGCAACTGTTAAACCTTGCTGTTATCTCCAGGAAAAACTCCTGCTTTCTCTAACGTCCTGAATGGATAACAAAAAGTCTTAACATATATAACCTGTAAACCTTTTTAAATGGCGTCTTAAATCTTTGCTTCAGACTTCAACAAACTTAGAATGTGAATGGCCTCACTACGATGCATTCACTGATCAGAATAACATAAAATGTTTGTGTTTCTGCCCAGTAGGTTCCCGCTCAGCACCAGTCAGGGTGAAAATAGTTTATTTCCGGCCATTTTGCCAGTTTCTTGGTTGAGTTTCCACTTAATCCAGCCAAAGTGGCGTTCGGTTCGAGTGGCTGCATGAAACCACTTCGACAAGCACCGTTCCCTGCAATTGCCCCCTCCACTCAGATGCCAACCCCAGCCCCCCACCCCCAACGCCCACGCCGTCTCTCTCGTTCACACAAAGACACGCCTCATCCGCACGCAGCTTGACTTTCACCTCCTGAGTGATGTTTATTATCTTCACAAGGAGGGGACCCATTAGGAATCCGCCATCCCAGCGGAGACATTGTGCTGCCCGCCGTGCTCCCTTGTCCTTCAGTAGTGTCCTGAGATGACAGTGGATAAACCACGGAAGCAAACAGTCACTCCCACCAGCATTGATCTGACTCTCCCTCGCCCCCCTTTTCTCTGCTTTCACCACTAACACCACATTGATTCCACCTACGCTTAATTTATATGAAAGCAACCCCCTACTTCCAACACACACGTTTCCCTCAGTTTTTTTTCTTTTTCCTTTCACCAAGACTGACAAAAATGATAAATGACTGGCCCCTTCTTCCTGCTGCCACCACCTCCCTCTGCCTCATGTCGGCTGTCCGAGCCACCACAAACCTATTCTGGCCCTCCAGTCGAGTGAGCAGCATTTTATTTTCTCTAAGGGATGAAGTGTGAGGGGCCGCCCTGTAATTTTAACACAAACATGTCGCTGCCATAATTTCAGGCCTGCAGGACATCCATATTCATGATGCCCTGCTTTAAAGAAAAATGACAAATGAAGAGAATAATAATGTATTTCTCTGTAGGGGTCACTCGCTCTGTGGCTGCTGCCTAATGGTGCGCAGTGTCACTCAAAGATGAAGTCATGTGCACCGTCTCCAAAGCGAGGTCAATTATTTCTGTCCGTTTGGCTGAATCGGTTTGTTCTATTGTTGCACCATCATTATCTGCATGATTAGTCCAATGTGCTATCAAATGAATTAATCTGATGTTAATTTAGACACCCCGCCTCCATAAAACAATGGTCTGACTGTCCGTTTTGGGCTGCTGAGGTTTTTACCGCACACCTCTAGTGTCCCAGTGCCTGTAAATGGGCCACAGAGGGCCTATAAATAGAGAGGATGGCATTAGAGAAAGGAAATGTTAAATGTAGCCATGGGCTATCTTCTGGTGTTCTAGACAAAAGTTTAAAATGTACTTTAATCATTCAGTTTTTTTTAAGTTGAAGTTTGGCAAAAATCTGAGTAGGTACTTCAATCCTTAAAGAAAACCAGGAGTTTTTGTCCATCATGAAACATCAGTTTGTTTCAGGCCAGAGAGAACTGCTGTTTAATGCTGATCCCCTCCACCTGTTGCTGGAAGGCTTTTGTTCTTTGAGCAACAAGATGTTATAAAGTGTAATTTAAAGTAAAAAAACTTCCCTGCAAATTTAGAGCTACAGGCTGTAATCAGTGATTGGTTGGATAAAGACGGATAATCATGGACAATTTTTTGTCCCCCTGTATTCCTTAGATTGTTTAAAAGCTAGAATTGCCACCATTTATTTTCTTTATAAACATCATTCACCATCCTATGTTTAAAGTCGGGAAGTCATATTTAAATGTCAAATCATTCTGGCTTAAACATTTATATAAATGTACTCTTTATCAGACGATATTGTCCCCGAAGTTAGAAAATTTCTATTTTAAAATCTGTGGGGGGGGTTTTCCCGTTATTTTATGCAGTCCAGTTAGTTTTTCGTCAGCTTGTACACCTGAATTCGACCAATCATATATCAACGGTCATTTGTCAATCAAATTTTTTTGATCATAGCATCTTGATTCATATGTCGAAGCTAATATACGTAATGGTTTAAATAAGAAATAAGAATCATTATTTACTTTAACATTGAGTTCCGTCCCAGTGTTCACGGGGATGGATGTCTGTCTTCGGCAGGCGTAGAGCTAATAGAACTGGCAGCGTTGCGAGGCAAGGGCTCGAACATGTAAGGCTGTAAGCCTTCTAAACCAAACCAAGCTTCTGCCGCCCTGGCGTTCTCTTCCATAACAACTTTGTCGCCGCTTTCCTCCTCTAAATAACAAATGTATGACGGAGGAGACTCATCCACGACCTCAGACACAAAACTCTCCTCTTGCATGCTTCCGCTGTCCATAGCATTCCCTGACAGTGTCGTTGCTAAGTCACCAATTTAGTGCTACTTGGTCCCAGTGTAATTTTCCATTGGGAACCTACTAGCACTAAGTTGCTAAGTGATGTTTCCGACAAACCGGCCACATCCAAACTTTCTTGCGAACCTTCCGCCACCGCAATCCTGCTCCCTTGATAAACGACCAATCACATTCACTTTATTCACTCGTTTAAAGTCTGGCATCACTCTTGAATTCGGAAATGCAGCGGTTGGAACAGCCGCTTCCGTACGACTTTAATACGATTTTGAGCTTTGAAAATTAAGTAAAGTTTAGAGGCAATTTCTTGCATAAATGGGGATACCTGCTACCATGTTCATAAAATATAATCATTCCTGATCATTCCTGGAGTACAGGAATGATCAGTGTTTTCTGGCTGTTTGAGTGTTTTAGAACAGGTTGTTTAAAAGTACTTCTAGATGCTTTTTATTTATGGTAAAAAGCCATTGCCAGACACAATCGGTTTTATTTTTGTTGATGGTTGGGTGGGCTGCAGGGGGTTGTTAGTCCTAATGCTACCTAAGCCATATTTGGCAGGGCATGCCAAGGTTTTAAGATGTTAGGATTTAAAAAAAAAAAAAAATGTTCCATCAAATTATTCCTAAGGCTTAAAGTAATTTTAAGAAGATTTTAAGAGGAAGTGCTAGTAACTAGTGTTTTGTCTTCTTATCGTGGTTTATCATAGAGTGATAAATCTTAAACTGGCCACTACTCAGTAAGATATGTGTGTGTTTCTGCTTGGGGAACAGACTGGGAGTTCTGATGACGTTGATGGTTCTTGTTCCACCTCTTCTGCTCTGTTCCCCAGCAGCACTCCCTTCCATCATGCCCCCCCCAGGCTTCCCGCACTCTGAAGTAATCCGGTCCTCGCTTCTCAATGCCCTCTGATCCTTCTGTTCGGATGCCACCTGCTTGAGATTTAGAGAGGACTGCAGGTTAGAGAGCCTATTCCAGATTAAAATAGCTCAGCGGTGCCATGTATATTTTATGTCTTGCTCTCCCTGTTTTTTTTCATCTCTGCCTTAATCATCCTCACATAATATGAATGTGTAGCCGTTCCATTACGCCTCAGCCCGCTCCAGCTATCTTTCCCGAGGATGATATCTATGTTGATGAATTGTGACATGAACTCTTTAATGGAAGTCGAAGGCTGGGATCTTGCTTTGCCCTTTGCAGAAATTACAGAACAGTTGCAGTGCAAAGAAATGTCTCTAATTGCCATTGGATGCACTTCTGCTGTCTTCCCATTCTCTTCATTATTGCTATTAGGAGAAGATTGCCCTCCCTTGTCTGTGTTTGAAGATGATTCTTTCACTCTTTGTCCCATTATTGTGTCAAAGAATAACACAGCAATCATTTCAATTACGACAGTGCTAGGATCGCAGTCTTCAAGTAGGGCCTTGAGATGTAATTGGAGGGGCTTCGGCGAACAGAAAGGCATTTTTTTTCCCTTTCCTCCTCCCGTGAAATTGCCTCAGTCCTGGGGACAGTAAATTGAGTTGCTGAAAAATGATGTGATAATTCTGCCACATGGCTCGGTCGGGCAAATTGTCTGAAAGTCACTTTCTGGAGAATTAGAAGGCAAAACAACATTTCCCTCCCGAGTCCCCTGTCCTTCACGCAGCAGCATGAAATGAATTGATGAGACAGAGAGAGAGGGAAGTGTCGCTGTAAATGTTTGCAGCTGAAATGAAGCCGCCTGCTTGTGCATTCAGATCTGGTGGGAGGCAGAAGCAGGAGTGAGGACACGATGCCTCCTTTCCTCGCTATTTCACAGGCTAAGCCTTTAATCACGGTAACCACAATGGGTGCACAAAATGGAATTCAAATTTCAGATTGATTGATTTTATATTGGCGATTGCCAAGGCTGGCTTAAGGGGAGAGAAAAAACAGAACACAACGTCGGCTTTTACATGTAACCTCTTTAAGAAGACTAACTCTTTCTCCCCTCACGCGCTTGTTTGTCGTCTTAGATGTGCTTCAAAAGAAAAAAGGAAAATTCTCCCTGTTTGAAGTTTAATCTCCCAAAAGACAGAATGAGAGTCTGAATGTAAATGAAAAACGTACTTCGGCTTTTTCTTTTTGCTGCTTTTGATTGAAGCCCAGTGGTCTTAGACGTTGTGGGCCGCCAGCATCGCAAAAATAAAAATGGTTTGTTGACTCAAGTCTGCTAAATTAGCAGATTGTTGGAACAGAATGTAAAACAACAAAGTGAATTACAACCCTCTGTTTATACAGTTTTCAGGTACGGACTGGTAGATGGCAAACAATATTTAATTACTTCTCTGTTTAAATACACCGCTACTAAAATACCACATTTCTTTTATACACCCATATTAATAATGCTTTAAGGTCAGACTGAATTGCTGCTCCAAAAGTAAAAGATCATGTCATCTTTAATTAATGGTAATACTTAGTTAGGTTTGAAGGTTAGAACTCCAGCTTGCTTTTATGTATGAAGGTAGAATTTAAAGACGGTGTCTGCTAAATTACACTATGTGGGGATCTGAGTAAATGAATATAACAGTGAAAGACCAAGTACAGCTCAGTTCACACATTTGTACCCCTTTAATGTTCCCATCTGTTATGTTTGTTTAGTTTTTCCTAGTTCAGAGAAGATTTAAATTGCAAAGTATTTACCTTGATTATGGTTCTTATTCCCATCTGGTTCCTGCATCTCTTTGGATGAAACCAATAAACATTACTGTAAAAAAAAAAAAAAAAGTATTTTTTTTTTCTTTCAAGATCTGTTTTATATTTTGTTTTATTTATCTCACATAATGAAAAATGTTCAACCTATTAAAACTCCATCTGAAATCTTTTATTTAGGTTCCGATTTGATTTTGTTTGAGGAAACAAAGCTACCGAAACAGAATGCCTGGCTGCTGACAGACCTGTCAGAACGAGAGATTGCTTAAATAGAACGGTCTGACAACAGGAGGTAGGCCTGAAGATTATTATTGAAGAGTCCACTAATTATCTGGATATACATAAAGAGGTCAAACACAAGTCAATGGTACAGGAGTTTTTTTTTATATATAAGCCACCACTAAGGCTTTGAGAGAGACAATAGACTCATGCCAGAAGGGCAAAAAAAAAAACCCTGTGGTAAACATCCTTTAAAGTAACTAACCTATATTACTCCGTTGGCATATGTAAGACTCATTGAGGTAGGGTGGTTGTTAATATCGGAAGTAATGAGGGAAAACTTTAGGGGTTTTCCTATGTGCGGTCATCATTTACAGCTGACTGGCTGATTAAAGCAACAGACGAGGAAGGGAGAATTAGTACCCTGTCCTGATTACTGCAGACAAACCTGCTCTGTCTGTTTTCCTATTAAAATAAGTTTAATCCTCAGAATAAAGGTAGCCTCAAACTTTATAGTATAGAAATCTATAAATTTAGATTTTTCATAACTTTGGAAACTGTTCCCAGTCTGTCTAGTTTTGCTGAATCTTCTCTATGGTCGCTCATTTGTGCCTCAGTCACATAATCCTTTCAAGTTATCTTTCACACTAGCCGCGCTAGCGTAACGAATTTAGAACTGTTTGCAGTGTTGACATTAACAGGATTACAGATTAGGGATTACATCAGCATCTTTCCTCTGTGTTTAACCTTGTCCATACCCCGTTGAAACTGTCAAACTAAACTCATTACCATCTTCTTTTCTTTATGTTAACCCCATAAATAAATTTTCAGGAATAAATGCAAGTGAGCAGACCTTTAACTAATGAGTCCTCCAGGTCTGTCTCTTTCGCTGTCGAGCGACTCTGGTCTGTCCACATCAATACATGGAGACAGAAAAGTGATACAGGCAGCAGCAGCCTTTTGATAAGTGTCCTATGGATTACTGCCCCCTTTCTGCGCCGCTTCCATCCATCTGATCACGACACATCTTCAGAGTTTCCATGGAGAACGTGTGGTTGCCAAGGCCTGTGGCGGCTGATCAGAAGGGTCATCGTTTATTTCTGTCAGTCAGCAGCGAGGGGACAGATTGGCGAGATGGCAGAAAGAAGGAATGGAGGAGGGGCAAAAGGCGCTGCTGTGTCCCTAAGGGGCCTTTTGAGGGTCCCGCACTCCTTTAGAAGTTTATTTGTCCAGGGGATCACCAACAGTTAGTCTGATGGTATTAATGTACTGACTCTCCTGGCAAATCCCCGTGCTACTTGGTCTTATTCACACTTAAAACAAACTACAGCGGCAGTGCAGAGGTAAGAGGGAGGTGAAGTAGGGAGCAGGAGGCGCAGGGAGGCTACATATGGCCAACTGCTGCGTTGTTTATTTCAAGAGTTGTTACAGCTGAGGAGCAGCCTCCGTCTCCCTGCTCTGCTTCATCTCTCATTAATCTAACAGTGTGGTTCTGGCCCGCTGCCCGTGCTGTTGAGCGAGCAGGTTTTGAGTGACCACCCACTCCGAGAGAAAGCATTATTCCTTCTTCTCGTCCGTCACCTGCTATTGTTTATTCCCTCACCATTTCTCAGGCTCCATAAAATAATGAGGGGAACATTTGAATTTTTCAGATTGATAGTCGCCCTCAAGGGGTCATTCTTCTTCTTTATTTCTTCCCCTAAATTAGATTTTCCATCTTTTTGCTCACTGTTTTTCATTCTGCGTCCTTTACTGTTTTCCTTCTTTTCATCTTGTGGTTCTTTTCCCCTTCTCTCGCCGGTCGCCTGCCAGACTTCTCCTAGGCCACGTGTGCAATTACATAGCTCAAATTCAGCCGGCGCTCCTTCCATCACAGAGAATGAAAAGGTTGGTTAGAGCACACGCGTTCCTTCTCCTCTTCTTCTTCTTTATGCATGAGTTAAGACTGAGTGTCTTTGGCAGTCTGAAACACTCCGTTGTGTCGAAACCTTTTGGCTGGTTCTTACCTTCCCAATATGTCTGCCGGCTATACCTCTCATTGGCTTCTGCAAAATACATTAAATATTCATGTTTGCCTTTTCTTCTCTCTCTCTCTACATTCGTGAATCAATTATTTTGTAGAAAGGGGAGCTAAGCCGTTCTCTTGGCTTCTCTGAAGGTATTTGCAGAGGGTAAAGTGAAAGACACGTTAGGTGAGATGGGTATGGAGGCATTCAAGACCCATTAGCTGTTATTTTGTGCAGCGATCCAATATTCTCATCATGTTCTATAGTATTCTACTCTCTATTTAGCCATCCTAATATCTCTGCCTGGCACTCCAGGCCTAGAGTTTTTCCTTAATTTATCCCTGCAGCTTTCACCCTCCCTCTCTGGCCATCACCCTCCATCTTTCACACGGTCAACGTCCTTTTCTTTCAGCTGCGCATCACTTTCTGAAGGTCAGCATCGGGCGGCAGTCATTTCTGCTGTGAATTGGTCGAGAAGCAAGGCTTCACTGAGCCACGGCTCTCTGCATGTGTTTTGTCACCATTAAGTCTGCTCCCAAGTCATGTCAGCAGGTCATTAGAGTCACAGCGGAGCTTATTGGGTCCCCGCGGACGCTGGCCAAAGATAGCACATCTTGAGTCTGATTACTCATTACAGAATGTAAATAAATTAGCCTTTTTCCTAATCAACCAATGCAGGAAATGGCAAAGAGGGATTTATTTTAAGATTTGAGGTCATCGTCTGCCTTAAGAGTTTTATTGGTTCTTCAAATAACTAGACCCCATCATTTTTTTAATGTCTTATAAAATGTTTTATAAAAAGATTAAGGTCAATGCTCATTCTTTCCCCCATATCCTCTAAAAAGTAAATTTATCTCAGATTCAGATGCCAACTTGTCGGAAGAAAAGGTGTTTGAACCGGGAGAAAATGAGACCTCCTTGTTTAAACCTCAGTGAGGCAAAAAAGGAACTAGTGTTCCATTTATTTTAGGCTATCTGATTAAAATGTTAATTTTGCTGAAAGCAAATTATATTGATCACAAATTACCAGTGTCTGCAAAAAAAACAACAAAAAAAAACAAGGTTTTCGGGAGTTGCAATTGCAAATGTTTAAACTGAATATTTTTTTATCAGAGTTTTTTTTTATAGTTTACCATCCTTTAATAGGAATGCCTGTGAAAGTACTTGAATAACCAGATGTTCCTCTTAATGTGTGGAACATGGAGTAGAAAAGTACTATTTGAAGCCTTTTGCTTTATCCCTTATGTCAGTGAAAACCGCTGTTTAGCTTGCCAAAAGAAGAAAGATTAGAAAGATGGCTGTTTTTTTTTTTTTTTTGAAGTTACATTTGCAAACCTAAGCGTGCTCTTTGTGTTCAGCAGCAGACTGCAGGCTAGCTGAATAACAGGAAAATACTGCTAAATTACCATATGTTATGTATTTTGATTATGTTAATCTTTAAAAAGCAAAAGGCTTCAAATAGTATACTTAGAAATGCACTCATCCCAATGTTGTGGCTAATGTCCTGTCTTTGTAAAGTATTGAGCTGCTGATATCGATCGCTCTTTGAAAATTAATGAGATGACGCAAGAGGACGAGTCCCCTTCATGTATTCTAGAAACTCTAGATCCTTACTTTGAGATTGCCTCAAGAGCACCAATAGTTCCACATCCAGCATGTCCTATGAGAGCTAGAGATTGATAGAGTGGCATTGCTTTAGTCCTTTATCTACTCAAACTCTTAAACCCTCATCCTCTTACAACATCCGTTGACACATTGATAATGTTGCTTTCTTTATTCATCTCTTCTCTACCCTTAATTTATGCCACTTAACACATATAACACACAGAATATTGTGTTGTTACTGTGTCATGTAGTGCTTAATATCTCTTCTGCCATCTTCTGCTGGTCTAACAGCATCTAATTAAGTGACTTTAAGAAGCTCAACAAGTTGATAAAAGGTCGGCTCTGTTCTGGGAACTGTTCTAGATTCTCTAGGAATAATTTCACGACAATAATTGCAAACAACATGAAGAACATTACTGAAAAAAGTGAGCAATCCTTTTTAAAAGACCAATAAACAACCCCAGCGTCTTCAGTCAATGTCTTCCTCAGATCTCGGAGAAGACGGACCTCTACAGAACATCCTTCCTGTCTAAATTTATCAAGATGTACAAAATATCCTTTAAAAAGCTGAGCTGAGTTTGAATTGGTTTATATGTTCCGCAGTAGCGCAGTGGGTAGCACTGCTGCCTTGCAGCAAGAAGTTTCCGGGTTTGATTCCCGGCATGGGGTCTTTCTGCATGGAGTTAGCATTTTCTCCCTGAGCATGCATGGGTTCTCTCTGGGTACTCTGGCTTCTTCCCACAGTCCAAAAACATGACTGTTGGGTTAAATGGCTTATCTACAGTTGTGAGTGTGTGTGAATGGTTGTTTGTCCTGTTTGTCTATGTGTTGCCCTGCGATGGACTGGCGACCTGTCCAGGGTGTACCCCACCTCTCGCCCAACGACTGCTGGAGATAGGCATTCGGGATAAGCGTGTTCGAAGATGGATGGATGGATTTAGATTCAACAGCTAATGACTCCAAGCATTTTTAATTAGATTTTGCAATCTTACAACCAATTGCATTTTGTTCGCGTTCATCCTTCATTCCTGTTTAAGTAGACAGTCACACCTATGTTTGATTCATTGAAGGAGCAGTAGCAATAACAGCTGATTTTCCATCTAAATGATAGCAGTTATGTTATACATTTGTGTTTTTTTTGTGTAAACACTGAAGCTAATATTTTTAACAAGGTTAAATGTAAAAACTGATGTCTCTCCTGTTTCCTTTCCTTTAAGTAGATTCAAACCCTCTGCCAGAAAGGTCTGAAAAAAGCCCTCCCTGGCTTATGTGCCATGTTAAGTTGTCACTCTCGTGTGGCCTTCTGCTTTGCTGTCTCCAGCAGTAGTCACTTCCTGCGGCTAATCATACTTTGATATGCTGTGGCACGAACCTCGGTTCCCTTTAGAAATGAACAAACAAGGTGCCCCGGGAGATCTCGAGGCGACCGGGGCTCTTGCTTTTTGTCTGTTGCTCTGCGATATGTCCTTTTGAACACCCACCTTTTTTTTTTGTCTTTTCACGGCCTCTCTCTTTACATTAGTCTCTGCATCCTTGTGAAGAGGAAAGTTGGACACCAGTCAGAGAAACAGAAGTGTGATTTCTGCCTTTGCGCTCTCAGTGGGATTTAAGGCAGCCTGTTAAGCTAAGCTGGGAGGATGGAGGCTGTAGAGAACTGCCAGAATGATAGTTTTGATTACATCAGACAGATACAGCTCTCATCTCCCTTTGAGTCTGCATGAATAATTGTTTTGACAATCAGTGGATTATCCTTAAGGAATCACTTTAGACTGAGTAAACTTGCATATTTAATGTAGTCGGCCACCTTTGAATAAACCAGGATGCGGCCATCTCATCTATTTTATGTCCGTTGGTGGCACTCTTGGTGAGGGTTGGTGGTCAGTGTTTATTGCCTCTGAGTTAAGAAGGATGCAAAGCTAATGTGGCGTTGAGGGTTTTCTAAAGAGGAGGCGTACACCATAATGGCTCTCCAACTTAATGGTCAGAGGATTTTCTATGCAAAGGTAATGATGCTCCGTCTCGTTTCTCCCACCAGCACTCTAAATGGACAAAAGATGTTTTTCTAAGTGCCAAGCTTTACACTGTTCTCACACGGCATCCTGGGTCTTTCACACTTGGCTTGATAGAGATAGTCTAAAAGCCTGAGGTATTATGTTAGGTCTGCAGAGGCTATGGAAATGTATATTGAGTGCGCTGAGGGATTTTGCCAGATAGAAAAGGGTTTGATTGTTGCCCAGTCTCTGTCACTGTTCTCCACGCCTCTGCTCTTGGATTTCTTTCCTTCTTTTAGCTTTTTTTTTTTCTGGGGGGGTGGCAGTGCTGTGTGGGTTTTTCAAGGAAATGAAGGCTGTGGATGATGGCTTTTACTCGTTAGTTGTCACACTTTTCCACTGGGTTGAATTGGGAATTAGCTAATGGTTAGAGCACTGCTACTGTTGTTCTATTTACTGCGTTGAGTCAGTATGATCTGAAATGTTTTCTTTATTTGGGTGTTTAAGGTTGGATGCACCGAGGCTACAGAAATATTCAGCCATCTGTAGGGTAAATCTGGAGGAGCTCCTGAAAACCACAGCTCAGGTGGAAATAACTGGCGATAGGACAGCTAGTCATACGCTGACCTAAGCCAGAGTTATAGTAGACAGATTGGTAGTTCAATTTGAATTCTGCACAGTATACTGGAAAAACTATCTAGAAAAAAGTACACATTTCTTAAATTAAGTCTATTTATCCTTAATTTGAGTAGGTAAA